>NC_053394.1:86307862-86347298 GCF_905171765.1 Bufo bufo
CCCTAATGGGGATTAAAGTATTATAATAATCATCTTTATTTATATAGTGCCAACATATTCTTCAGAGCTTTACAATAAGGGGGTACAAACAGAACCATATATAACATAGCAACAAACAAGTCAAAAATTAGAACAAGTGGAATGAGGACCCGGCTCGCAAGAGCTTGCAATCCACGAGGAGATAGAGGTGACACAGAAGGTAACAAGAGCTTGATTTCTACAGTGGTCTGGCCATCTTAACACAATAAGGTAGTAGATATAAAGCTGCATGACCCAGTCACCAGCCAATATCTGTAGTGCTTCTGAGTGCATGGGGTGTAGATATTTGACGATCAGGTTCAAAAGAATGACGGTGAAGGGGGAGGGTGAATTGAGAAGAGTTAGATCAGTGGATGTGATAGCCCAACCAAAAAAGAGCAGTTTAAATTGAATCCTATTGTCACCGCCAGATCTCTGAGAAGTTCTGACAGACGTTCTTCAGTACTTCTTGCATGATGTTCTTTTGTTTTGGTTTCGCTTTGCCATCTCTTCTCCCTCTCCCAGCTGTCATCTATTAGCAGTGATTGCCTCCCTTTATATCCCCTCCCATACTGCCTCACTTTACGATTTATACTACTTCCTGGATTGTGCTCACTGCTAGATGCTGCAACTGCTGGTTCCTCAGATAAGTCTATTCCTTTATTTGTGTTTTCCTGTTGGCTTGATTCTAGGTGACCCTGACTCCCTCCGTATTGAGTGCAGGGAGCCGGTGGTCGTGTCCCCTCACTATTATAGGGTTTTCAGGTGTCACTCAGTCTAGGTACGGGGGCATGCAACTTTCTATCATAAAGATCTTTGCATTGGCTGAGCAGTCAGGGAGAGCTCTAGGGCTTTTATAGGGCTCACCCATATGTTCCTTAGTTTGGGATCAAGTCAGTTGGATCTTTATTTGTGACTCCTAGTTTTCTGCAACACCATCCGTGACATTATAAACCGCCAAAACCATCTTAAGCATGCATCCGGTTTCAGCCTTGATTGACCGCGTACAGGGTCTTTCACTGGAGGTAGCAGATCTCCGTAAAACTGTCTCTCAGTTTCAGGTGACCGGTTCTGCTTGCGTTCATGGAGTTTGTTCTGAGCCTAAGATCTCGCTTCCGGATACGTTCTCCGGGGGTAGTGAGAATTTTGTTCGTTTTAGAGAGGCTTGCAAACTCCATTTTCGCCTACTTCCCCATTCCTCTGGTGATGATGAGCAGTGGGTGGGGATTATCATCTCGCTGCTCAGGGATAACGCTCAGTCTTGGGCCTTTTCACTACCGGTGGGGGCACGGCCACTCCGATCGGTGGATGAATTTTTTGTAGCCCTGGGTCAGATATATGATGATCCGGATCATATTGCTCTGGCTGAATCTAAACTGCGTCTTTTATGCCAAGGTAAACAGTCCACAGAGATATACTGTTCAGAATTTCAGAGATGGGCAGCTGATTCTGGTTGGAATGATGCTGCACTCCGAAGTCAATTTTGCCATGGTCTTTCGGAGGGATTGAAAGATGCATTTGCCTTTCATGAGAGATCTGCCTTCTTGGAGTCTGCCATGTCTCGGGCTGTTCGTATTGACAGGCGTCTTAGAGAGAGAGGAGAGATCACTCCTTCCTGTCATATTCAGTCCAAGGACAGTGGGGCGGTCTCATTCAGTGCGCAGGGGCCTCAGTCTGTCTCAATCCCCTCTGAGCCGGAGCCCATGCAGCTGGGTTTGTTTGCCTCTATTAATAAAGGATTCAGCTCTCAGAGGAGGGTTTGTTTCTGTTGTGGAGGTATAAATCATTTGGCAAATGTTTCCCCTCTAGGAGATTCAGGGAGTTTTTTGAGGGTAATAAAGAAACAAAGAGAAAAAAGTCCTCTAAAAACGTTCCATCTGTTACTATTGGAAAGGTTGATGTGGAAATTGAATGTTTTCCATTTGCTTGTAGTTCCCGTTTTGTCCTACCTGCCAGGGTGGCGCTAGAGAGCAAGAACATTGTTTGTGAGATTTTTGTAGATAGTGGAGCAGCTGTCAATCTCATTGATAATCAATTTGCTATAACACATGGTTTCCAGGTATGCACTTTGGGAAAGGATATACCTGTTTTTGCTATCGATTCCGCTCCACTTTCTAAAAAATCGTTAAAGGGCATAGTTCACAATATCCGTTTGTCTGTGGGTGATGCTCATGTTGAGGATGTGTCATGTTTCGTCCTAAGCGGATTACCTACTCCTCTAGTGTTGGGGCTACCCTGGCTCACTAAACATAACCCCACCATTGACTGGCAAGCGAGGCAAATAAATGGTTAGAGTGACTTTTGCAGAGAGAATTGCCTTTCGGCGTGTCTTTCAGAGGTTTCTACTAAGACTGTACCATCTTTTCTCTCTGAATTTTCGGATGTGTTATCAGAGAGTGGTGTCCAGGAGCTGCCCCCTCACCGGGAGTACGATTGCCCTATTAATCTCATCCCAGGCGCCAAGCTGCCTAAATCTCGTTTATACAATCTCTCCCAACCTGAAAGGGTCGCTATGCGTACTTATATCTCTGAGAGCCTGAGAAAGGGACACATCCAACCCTCGAAGTCACCTGTTGCCCATCCTGAGAAGGTGGGCTCTGAGTGTCCGGAGTCCACTTGTAGAGGGAGGGGTACTGTCACCGCCAGATCTCTGAGAAGTTCTGACAGACGTTCTTCAGTACCTCTTGCATGATGTTCTTTTGTTTTGGTTTCGCTTTGTCATCTCTTCTCCCTCTCCCAGCTGTCATCTATTAGCAGTGATTGCCTCCCTTTATATCCCCTCCCATACTGCCTCACTTTGCAGTTTATACTACTTCCTGGATTGTGCTCACTGCTAGATGCTGCAACTGCTGGTTCCTCAGATAAGTCTATTCCTTTATTTGTGTTTTCCTGTTGGCTTGATTCTAGGTGACCCTGACTCCCTCCATATTGAGTGCAGGGAGCGGGTGGTCGTGTCCCCTCACTATTATAGGGTTTTCAGGTGTCACTCAGTCTAGGTACGGGGGCATGCAACTTTCTATCATAAAGATCTTTGCATGGGGAGAGCTCTAGGGCTTTTATAGGGCTCACCCATATGTTCCTTAGTTTGGGATCAAGTCAGTTGGATCTTTATTTGTGACTTCTAGTTTTCTGCAACACCATCCGTGACACCTATACTGTATGGGTAAGCAGTACAATGACTAGCACAGGACGGAGGCATCAGAGTAGGGGCCAGAAAGATAGGAAGAAAACCAAGAGAGAATGGTCTCCTTAACCCCTTCCCGCATCCTCACATACATGTACGTGAGCGAATGTGGCTCCTTGCCCATCCTCACATGCATGTACGTGCTGTGATCGGGCGGCATCTCTAAGGATTAACCCTTTCACGTGCGACGGTCAGCGCTGACTGCGGCACGTGCGGGGTATACAGAGGGAGGGGGCTCCCTCTGACTCCATCGCATCCCCCGCGCTGCGCTGGCAGGGGGTCGATGGTTGCCACGACAGCCCCGATGCCTTACACAGGCATTGGAGCTGCCAGCCTACAGGAAGCCCAGGAGATCCAGCCTGAGCGCTGGGTCTCCTAGGCAACTGTCAGCCTCTCACTGTGTGAGAGGCTGACAGTTCAATTCAGTACAATACAGAATGTATTGTACTGATTTGAAACAGGGATAAAACCCTGAAAAGGTGAAGTCCCAAAGTGGGACAAATATAAAAAAAATTAAGTGAAAAAAGTGTTTTTTTTATAATAAAAACATATAAGTTTCAAGTAAAAAAAAAAGTGTCCTTTTTCCAAAATAAAGTTGAAAAAAGAAGAAAAGTAGACATATTACATATTTCCTCTTTCGTATTGACCGGCTCTATAAAAATATCACATGATTTAACCCCTCAGGCGAACACTCAAAAAAATAAAAATAAAAATACTAAAAAAACACACCAAGCGATCAAAAAGGCGTTTCCCCACCAAAAGTCACTTCATCCCACAAAAAATGAGCCCCTACCTAAAACAATCGCCCAAATAATAAAAAAAAACTATGGCTCTCAGACTATGAAGACACTAAAATATGATTTTTTTTTGTTTAAAAAATATTAGTGTGTAAAACTTTAATAAATAAAAAGTAGACATCTTAGGTATTGCCACGTCCGTAACGAACTGTTCTATAAAAATATCACATGAGTTAACCCCTCAGGTCAACACCGTAAAAAACACAATTTTTAGTCACCTTACATCACAAGCAGTGTAATACCAAGCGATCAGAAAGTCATACGCACCCCAAAATCATACCAATCAAACTGTCATCTCATCCCGCAAAAAATGAGACTCTACCTAAGACAAACACCTAAAAAATATAAAAAACTATGGCTCTCAGAATATGGAGACACTGAAACATGCCTTCTAACGTCCCCAAAAAATAAAATGGCATTCGCTAAATGATCCAAACATGAATTAGACATTTGGGAAATGTAAATTAATAACTATTTTTGGAGGTATTACTGTCTATTATAAATGTAAAGAAATTGAAATTTGTAAATTTGCTAATTTTTCAATTTTTTTTTGTAAATTTTGTATTTTTTTATAAATAAAAATGAATTTTTTTTACTCAATTTTACCACTGTCATGAAGTACAATATGTGACAAGAAAAAATCTCAGAATGGCCTGGATAAGTAAAACAGTTTTAAAGTTATTACCACATAAAGTGACACATGTCAGATTTGCTAAAAATGGCCTGGTCCTGAAGGTAGAAACTAGCTTGGTCTTAGGCTACATGCACACAACCGTTGTGTGTTTTGCGGTCCGCAAATTGCGGATCCTCAAAACACGGATGGCGTCCGTGTGTGTTCCGCAATTTGCCGAACGGCACAGACAGCCATTGATATAACTGCCTATTCTTGTCCGTTTTGCTGACAAGAATAGGACAGTTTATATTTTTTTGTGGACCACGGAATGAAGCAACGGATGTGGACAGCACACGGAGTGCTGTCCGCATCCTTTGCGGCCCTATTGAAGTGAATGGGTCCGCACTCCGCATCTAAGCCGCAAAAACTGCGGCTCGGATGCGGACCAAAACAACGGTCGTGTGCATAAGGCCTTAAAGGGGTTAAAGGACATCTGTCAGAAGATTTGAAACTATTGATAGGGCTAGGGGTCATGACTAGAGTTGAGTGGACACCTGGATGTTCGGGTTCGACCGAACTTCACAAAAAGATTTGACTTCGGGACCCGAAAGCGCTAGGGGGCTGCAAAAGGCAGCAACATGTGGTTAAGAGCATGGCAAGTGCTCTGCAAACAAATGTGGATAGGTAAATTACTTCAAATAACCTAAAATACATAAAAATAAAAAATAATAATCTTGATCTAGGAGGAGGAGGTCCATATGGAGTAGGAGGTTTAGGAGGTGGTGGAGGAGGTAGCCAACACTGGTTTTTGTTTTTTATTTTATTATTATAATTTTTTTTGTTCAAATTTGGGTAGACCCCAAAACATTGGGAAATATAAAAAATTAATTAAAGAGAAAGTGCGCTAGAGCACAACAATGGTTGGTAGAGGCCGGTATACATGTCTATTCTGCACAAGGTAGGGACAAGTCCTGTGGGATCCCTGCCTGGTTCATTTTAATGAAAATGAGCTTGTCCACATTGGCTATGGACAGGCGGCTGCGCTTCTCTTTGATAACCCCCTCCTGCCGTGCTAAACAAACGTTCAGACAATACACTGGCTGCAGGGCAGGCCAGCACCTCCAAGGCGTAAAGGGCAAGCTGAGGCCATGTGCCCAATTTGGAGACCCTGAAGTTGAAGGGGGCAGACCAATCAGTCAGTACGTGTAGGCGTGTGCACAAATACTGCTCAACCATGTCGCACGTCCCCGTGACGGCCTTGATCCAATTGGATATCTTCTCTATCAACTTTCGATGTTCTTTTATGCGCCTACCATGGTGATCACGGGTAATGGGGAATCAGGGTTCCATGCCGGAGAGGGAGCCTGAGAAAGGGGATACCACATCCAAGGGAGGTCAATGGATGAAATGAAATGTAATCGAGCAGAAATGTGGGACAAATTATTGAAGTAGAAGCATCAAAGTAAAGGAGGGTGGCGTGCGGCAATTACCCACTACCGACTCGGGGAGGTAGTGACGATAAATAACAATACAGGACTCTTAAGATGCCCTGTTATTGGAATGATTAATAAAAAATTACAGGGAATTTCACTGGGGTATTTTGGATTTGGAAACATTAGACAGGAGAGGCCCTGCTGCCGCTTTGTTGACTCTAGATAACTTCTGCCTGATCGCACGTGCCTGTGACGTCCAAGATCCAATTGAATATCTTCTCTAACAACTTTTGATGTTCTTTTATGCGCCTACCATGGTGATCAGGGGTAACAGGGAATCAGGGTTCCATACCGGAGAGGGAACGTGAGAAAGGGATACCACATCCAAGGGAGATCAATGGCTGAAATGTGATCGAGCGGAATGTGGGACATGTTGTTAAAGCGGAAGGATCGAATGAAGGAGGGGGCGCGCGTCAATTAAAGACAAATTTTATAAATTTCAGTCCCAAAAATGGGTTAATGTCACCCACCAATGGTACAGACGATTTTTAAAAATTTCGATCCCTGTCAACTATGCAGAGCAGGGGTTTATTCACGGCAAAACTGGGTTCATGTCACCCACAAATTGAGCAGGGGTTTGTATATGGCAAAAATTGTAAAATGTCACCTGAGAATGTAACAGACGATTTTTTGAAATTTAGGTCCCTGTCACCTATGCAGAGCAGGGGTTTATTAACGGCAAACATGGCAAAATGTCACCCAAGAATGTAACAGACGTTTTTGCACCCTGCTCCTTCTTTAGCTGTGCTGGTGCCTCTGTGCGACCACAGCATCTTCCTTAAAACTGCACACGTCACTCGCATGACCTTCATTCCATGTGGGTTCTAGTACCTTATCATCCTCCACATCATCTTCCACCCACTCTTTACCCCTGCCCTACTTGTCGGTCTGCAGACTGCAGAAAGCCGCAGCAGTTGGCAACTGCGTTTCATCATCATCAGAAACGTGCTGCCCATGTCTCCATCCTGAAACATAAGTAGTTGGGCATCAGTGCACTCAATCTCTTCCACTTCTGGTTCAGGGCTATGTGGATGGCCCACGGAAACCCTGCCAGCAGAGTCATCAAAAAGCATAAGAGACTGCAGCATGACTTGGGGCTCAGACTACTTGCCTGATTTGCAAGGGGGTGAGTTGAAAGACAGATGGCCATGGGCTGTAGGTGCAAACTCTGATCTTTCAGCAGGGGACTGGGTGGCAGACAATGTGAAGTAACTGGAGGCATTGTCAGCCACCCAATCTACTATCGTCTGTACTTGTTCCTCACCATTCGTACTGTCCTAAATGCAGTGTAGGCCGCAAATGTACTTTCTAGCGCAAAAGATAAACATTTGTCACCCAACAATGTAACAGATGAATTAGTGAAATGTATTTCCTTGTCCATTAGGCAGAGCAGGAGTATATCACAGCCAAAAATTGGTGAATGAGAGATGGGTTATTGGTTGCTCACCTGATCACTGCAATGTATAGGTGCTCTGGTTCTGGACTGATTCACCCAATCAGGAGGGTAGTTAATAACAATAAAGGTATATAATGGAGAACCGGCACTCTACATCTATCAAGGTGCTAAAGAAGCAATATACACAGGTGGTGGTAAAAAATATATATTTATTTTTAGAAGGGTAGGTTTGAGAGTGGGGAGTAGGAGTAAATGTTCTAAAATTGTAGAGGTACTGAAAAAAATGGGGTACTCAAGAAAAAATGTTGATTTGCAATATGCGGCAGTAGGGATGCAGGTGCACAGTAAAAAATGTTTGTGCCGGGTGGGGGGTATGACAATGCTGTGATTGTCTAGTGGTGGTTACCCCCTTTCAATTGCCTTCTTCATCAGTGGTAGCCCTCTGACTGCCGTTATCCTGCCTTTTATGCCGCCCGTGGGTCTTTCAAAAGACCTGGACTGGATCTCATTTTCTATGGTACAGACTTTTTGGGTATGATGGTTCCATCAAAAACCTGGTTGAGTACTATTATCCTATGTTCTTTTATGTGCAATTATTTACTTTTTCTACTGCGGTTGGCGGTTTGGTGTGTGTGCTGGTTGCGGTTTCTGTTGTGATTTTGCGGTTTTTTCAGTGTCTGTCTTTGCTGCGGTACCGCTGCGTTATCCGCCGGTCTGTTGTGAGGCTTTGCTTGTATTACCGCTATATTTTTCTGGTGGTTAATTCTTTACTGGTTTCTATTGGGCTCTGGATGCTGTGTATTTTTTCTGCGGTGTTTTGTTTGTGTTAGATTTTTGTTTGGGATGTTTGATATCTAAGGTGCCTTGTCTAGTTTCTTGTTGTGGTTTCGATTTTATTTTTGTTGTTGCCCTGCGGTATTGTTGCGTTTTTTCATGGTGTGTTATGTGGTGGCGGGGTGATAGATAGGTGAGTGGTTAGGGTATTGTGTTCTGCCCTAGATGGGAAAGAACTTATTTGTTGTAGTGTGTTTAATCTTTTGTGAATTTGGGTGCATTTTGTGTAGTGTTTAGTTGATAGTGTGTGTTTCGAGTTGCTGGTGTGTGGTGATCTATTTTGGAGATATGTGTGTGTGTTCCTCCAGTGCCATTGTGTTTTTAAGTGCGTTTTTGGTGCGGTTTTTGGTGGTGCGGTTTTTGGTGGTGCGTTTTTGGTGCGTTTTTTGGTGCGTCTTTTCAGCACTGTGTATTATGGGGGTATTGGGGATTTGTGGTATTTTGGGGGTGGACTTGGTGTTAAAGGGGCCTAACGAGATTTTTGTGTTGTGGTTGCAGTGTTTGGATGTGATGTGTTTTGAGGAATGCTTGTGGAATGGTGATGTCTGGATAAGGGTGTGGGGGTGATGTGTTCAGTGTGGGAATGGGTAGTGTTGGTGGTGCTACATGTTTTGTCTAGTGTGATTGTGTTTGTGTGTTCGTTTTGTCGGGATCCGGTTGTTATGTATTCTGTAGTGTGTAATTGGGATTGTGGTTGCGGTGTCTAGGAGTGCTTGTTAAAGTCTCTTGTGGTGCTGCTGTGGGGTTGTGTGGTTCAGTTTTGAGTTGTGTGTTTCTGTGTTTGTTTTGTTTTGGTCATTCTTGCGGTGGTTGGTTTTCTGTAGGTTTATCTATTTCTTCTTTTTCTTCTTCTTCTTTTTGCAGTGTCGGTAGGGTGGCGGCCACGTGTCAAGTGTCGGTAAGAGTGCTGGTAGACAGCCGGACGCCTACCGCTAGTCAAATAGTGGCGGCCACTCTTTGTGGTAATTTATAGAAATCCGAATAGTTCAAAGTCGGCATTTAGGCCTCCTGGTATGATTGTGTTGAATTCAAAGATAAATTTTGATTCGATACGGGACATCTTGGCTATGTAGTTTCCTCCTCTCCAGTCTGTTTTTACCTTTTCCAGTGCTGCGAACGATAGTCCTGATGGGTCTTGTTTGTGGTGTGTTTTGAAGTGTTTGGAGAGTGAGTGGGTTTCAAAACCTTTTTTGATGTTATTTATGTGTTCTGATATTCGTTTTTTTAGGGTTCTTTTTGTTCTGCCGATGTATTGTTTTTTGCAGGGACAGGTGATGATGTAAATTAAATTTGTGCTGCTGCAGGTGAGGAATTCTTTTATTTCGTGTTCTAGTGCCGTGGTTGTGGATTGTACTCTCTCGGTTTTTTTCTTAAATGTGGTGGTTTTACAATTGGAGCACTGATTGCATCTATAGAATCCTTTGAGGTTTTGCCATGTGTTTATTGTGAGATTATGTTTTTTCTGTTGTGTTTTGACAGATGGCGCAATTTTCAGGCCTAGGTTTGGGGCCCTAGTGTATATGATGTGGGGTTTTGTGGAGATGGATGGGCCTATCGTTTTGTCCTTTTGGATGTGGTGCCAATGGGTGTTGATAATTTTTTCAATATTTTTGTGTTGTGTGCTGAATGGTAATATCAGTTTTGGGGTTTCGTTTGTTTGTATTTGTGCTGTCATTTTTTTCTGGGGCTTCTCATTGAAGAAAGAGGTTCTATTTAGTTTTCTTACTTTAGTGAGGGATGTTTCTATTTTGTTTAGGGGGTACTCTTTTTCAATGAATTGTGTTTTTAGGGTCTCGGCTTCTTTCTCAAATATGTCATCTTTTGTACAGTTGCGTCTCAGGCGTCTGAATTGGCTTTCAGGTATATTGTTTAGCCATCTTGGGAGGTGACAACTGGAGTAGAGGATGAAACTATTTTTTGCTGTTGGTTTGTGGAAAGTGCAGCATGTGAGTTTATTGTCTTCTACTTTGATGTTTAGATCCAGGAATTCTATTTCAGTTTTGTTTATATTAGCTGTGAATTGTAGATTAATTTGGTTATTGTTTATTTCTTCCAGGAATATTTTTAAATCGGCCTCGCTTCTTTGCCAGATGAAGACCACGTCGTCGATATAACGTTTCCATAGCACCAGATCCGTCCCCAGCCGATGCTGTATATGGACATCCTCCCATTGTGACATGAAGAGGTTTGCATAGCTGGGGGCGAATCTGGTGCCCATGGCTGTGCCCCTGGTTTGTAGGTAGTAGGTGGAGTCAAAGGAGAAATAGTTGTGTCCCAGAATTAGCTCAACACCTTCTGCTATGTAAAAGCCGCCACAAGAAAGAAACAGACAACCGGACCAAAATGAACCAGAAACAATGCAATCAATCCTCAATATTCCGACCACCAACCGATTTGAAACTCTTTCTAATGAGCATTTTTTAGACAAACCCCCCCCCCACCACAAACCACGAACCAGGAAGATGACACACCCCTCCCCATCCAGAGCACAATGCCCCCCCTCCCCACTTACACACCAATACAATCTGAGGAACAAACCAGAACACTACAACCAGGAACACACACCACGACATTATTACAAACCCCTACAGACACAACACCAACAAACGAACCACAACTACAGACAAGAGAACCCACGGAGACAACACTACAAACAACAGACACAAGAAGAAAGAACAAGACACGGAGAGGAAAACGAAAGAAGAAGATACCCCAACAGATACTAGAAAAATCAACAACAACAAATAACGACAACAACACAGTAATAAACCTCAGCACAAAAAATTTGACACCACCACAACTGAATCTCCTTAACAAAGGACTAAAATTTGCCCCTACCACAAAAATAGACAAATTCCACACATTCATTGGTATAGAAAAATTCATCAGAAAACTCTGCCTAAAAAAATATTTCATAAAAAACCCAATCACATCCAACATGACAACAGCCACAACCCACAAGCACACAGAATTAAAACCAAAATCAACCAAATTCCCCAGACAAGAAATCAGCCAAGAAATAGCCACATTCAGAAAATGTGACTAAAACATAAAAAATTCAGAAACAATTTATCTAACCAAGAAATCCATGCAATCAAACAACTACAAATACAGAAAGACATCATTATCCGCCCCGCAGACAAAGGAGGAGCCACAGTAGTTTTAGATAAAGCCCAATACGAGACGGAATGCCTCAGATTATTATCAGACAACACCACATATCAAAAACTTAGTAAAGATCCCATCAATTCATACGACCAAATACTGAAAGACTACTGTCAAAAAGGACTAGACAATAATTTTTTACTTGAACAAGAAGCAAAATTCATCTTAAACACACCACAAAGACTCCCGATATTCTACTGTTTACCCAAAGTCCACAAAAGTTTAGAGAACCCCCCAGGCCGTCCAATAATTTCCGGTATAGGATCATTCACATCAAACCTTTCACAACACATCGACAGATTACTCCAACCGGTTGTCAAAAACACAAATACATACATCAAAGATAGCACACAGATAATTAAGACAATGGAAAACATAGACTACAACCCCAACTGGATCTTAGGCACCCTAGACGTCCAGTCACTATACACAATAATAGACCACAAACATGGGATCGCAGCATTGACTATACAATTAGAAAAAAGTAAGGAATTCAAAAAAGAACAAATAAATTACATAGCAGAAGGTGTTGAGCTAATTCTGGGACACAACTATTTCTCCTTTGACTCCACCTACTACCTACAAACCAGGGGCACAGCCATGGGCACCAGATTCGCCCCCAGCTATGCAAACCTCTTCATGTCACAATGGGAGGATGTCCATATACAGCATCGGCTGGGGACGGATCTGGTGCTATGGAAACGTTATATCGACGACGTGGTCTTCATCTGGCAAAGAAGCGAGGCCGATTTAAAAATATTCCTGGAAGAAATAAACAATAACCAAATTAATCTACAATTCACAGCTAATATAAACAAAACTGAAATAGAATTCCTGGATCTAAACATCAAAGTAGAAGACAATAAACTCACATGCTGCACTTTCCACAAACCAACAGCAAAAAATAGTTTCATCCTCTACTCCAGTTGTCACCTCCCAAGATGGCTAAACAATATACCTGAAAGCCAATTCAGACGCCTGAGACGCAACTGTACAAAAGATGACATATTTGAGAAAGAAGCCGAGACCCTAAAAACACAATTCATTGAAAAAGAGTACCCCCTAAACAAAATAGAAACATCCCTCACTAAAGTAAGAAAACTAAATAGAACCTCTTTCTTCAATGAGAAGCCCCAGAAAAAAATGACAGCACAAATACAAACAAACGAAACCCCAAAACTGATATTACCATTCAGCACACAACACAAAAATATTAGAAAAAATTATCAACACCCATTGGCACCACATCCAAAAGGACAAAACGATAGGCCCATCCATCTCCACAAAACCCCACATCATATACACTAGGGCCCCAAACCTAGGCCTGAAAATTGCGCCATCTGTCAAAACACAACAGAAAAAACATAATCTCACAATAAACACATGGCAAAACCTCAAAGGATTCTATAGATGCAATCAGTGCTCCAATTGTAAAACCACCACATTTAAGAAAAAAACCGAGAGAGTACAATCCACAACCACGGCACTAGAACACGAAATAAAAGAATTCCTCACCTGCAGCAGCACAAATTTAATTTACATCATCACCTGTCCCTGCAAAAAACAATACATCGGCAGAACAAAAAGAACCCTAAAAAAACGAATATCAGAACACATAAATAACATCAAAAAAGGTTTTGAAACCCACTCACTCTCCAAACACTTCAAAACACACCACAAACAAGACCCATCAGGACTATCGTTCGCAGCACTGGAAAAGGTAAAAACAGACTGGAGAGGAGGAAACTACATAGCCAAGATGTCCCGTATCGAATCAAAATTTATCTTTGAATTCAACACAATCATACCAGGAGGCCTAAACGCAGACTTTGAACTATTCGGATTTCTATAAATTACCACAAAGAGTGGCCGCCGCTATTTAACTAGAGGTAGGCGTCCGGCTGTCTACCAGCACTCTTACCGACACTTGACACGTGGCCGCCACCCTACCGACACTGCAAAAAGAAGAAGAAGAAAAAGAAGAAATAGATAAACCTACAGAAAACCAACCACCGCAAGAATGACCAAAACAAAACAAACACAGAAACACACAACTCAAAACTGAACCACACAACCCCACAGGAGCACCACAAGAGACCTTAACAAGCACTCCTAGACACTGCAACCACAATCCCAATTACACACTACAGAATACATAACAACCGGATCCCGACAAAACGAACACACAAACACAATCACACTAGACAAAACATGTAGCACCACCAACACTACCCATTCCCACACTGAACACATCACCCCCACACCCTTATCCAGACATCACCATTCCACAAGCATTCCTCAAAACACATCACATCCAAACACTGCAACCACAACACAAAAATCTCGTTAGGCCCCTTTAACACCAAGTCCACCCCCAAAATACCACAAATCCCCAATACCCCCATAATACACAGTGCTGAAAAGACGCACCAAAAAACGCACCAAAACCGCACCACCAAAAACCGCACCACCAAAAACCGCACCAAAAACGCACTTAAAAACACAATGGCACTGGAGGAACACACACACATATCTCCAAAATAGATCACCACACACCAGCAACTCGAAACACACACTATCAACTAAACACTACACAAAATGCACCCAAATTCACAAAAGATTAAACACACTACAACAAATAAGTTCTTTCCCATCTAGGGCAGAACACAATACCCTAACCACTCACCTATCTATCACCCCGCCACCACATAACACACCATGAAAAAACGCAACAATACCGCAGGGCAACAACAAAAATAAAATCGAAACCACAACAAGAAACTAGACAAGGCACCTTAGATATCAAACATCCCAAACAAAAATATAACACAAACAAAACACCGCAGAAAAAATACACAGCATCCAGAGCCCAATAGAAACCAGTAAAGAATTAACCACCAGAAAAATATAGCGGTAATACAAGCAAAGCCTCACAACAGACCGGCGGATAACGCAGCGGTACCGCAGCGGTACCGCAGCAAAGACAGACACTGAAAAAACCGCAAAATCACAACAGAAACCGCAACCAGCACACACACCAAACCGCCAACCGCAGTAGAAAAAGTAAATAATTGCACATAAAAGAACATAGGATAATAGTACTCAACCAGGTTTTTGATGGAACCATCATACCCAAAAAGTCTGTACCATAGAAAATGAGATCCAGTCCAGGTCTTTTGAAAGACCCACGGGCGGCATAAAAGGCAGGATAACGGCAGTCAGAGGGCTACCACTGATGAAGAAGGCAGCTCAGTCCTTCGAAACGCGTCTGGTGACTCCCCTCTAGAAACCTGCCAAGAATCTTACTTTGGAAGCGCTTCCACACCACCGACCTCATCCAAATCCCCTGGATCGAAAATACATCACCAGCGAAGATCCCAATACTGCACCCGGCAAAGACACGCGAGACGCGGGTCGCCTGAGAAGTGACGTCACACACACGCGGCACGCCGAGAAGACCGGGAAACAGACACCGCTGAGCGCTGTAAGGCTGCTCCAACAGCCAGGAGATCCATACCCCGCAAAGAAGGTAAAACAGTCAGTGTGCAGTCTTCACCTAATGTGTGGGACGCCACACAGAAGCACAGCACCCGACTGATATACCACTTACTTTTTTTCGTATATTTTTCACTGGATACTCCTTGCTTTTTATTGTTCTACCCATATTATAAATTTTATATTTTTTATATTTCTCACATTACTTTTCCAAGATAATTTTTAACGGACTGCATAACTAATGGACATAGCTAGCAATTGAAAGGGGGTAACCACCACTAGACAATCACAGCATTGTCATACCCCCCACCCGGCACAAACATTTTTTACTGTGCACCTGCATCCCTACTGCCGCATATTGCAAATCAACATTTTTTCTTGAGTACCCCATTTTTTTCAGTACCTCTACAATTTTAGAACATTTACTCCTACTCCCCACTCTCAAACCTACCCTTCTAAAAATAAATATATATTTTTTACCACCACCTGTGTATATTACTTCTTTAGCACCTTGATAGATGTAGAGTGCCGGTTCTCCATTATATACCTTTATTGTTAAAAATTGGTGAATGTCACCCAACAATGTAACAGACGTATTAGTGAAATATATTTCCCTGTCCACAATGTAGAGCAAGGGTATATCACAGCCCAAAATTTGTGAATTGGTGAATTTCACCCGAAAATGTAACAGACAAATTAGTGAAATGTATTTTCCTGTCCACTAGGTAGAGCATGGGAATATCACAGCCACAAAATGGTGATTGTCACCCAACAATGTAACAGACGAATTAGTGAAATGTATTTCCCTGTCCACTATGTAGAGCAGGGGTATATCTCAGCCAAAAATTTGTGAATTTCACCCGAGAATGTAACAGACAAATTACTGAAATGTCTTTCCCTGTTCACTAGGTAGAGCAGGGGTATATCACAGCCAAAAATTGGTGAATGTCACCCAACAATGTAACAGACAAATTAGTGAAATTTATTTCCCTGTCCACTAGGTATAACGGGGGTATATCACAGCCAAAAATTGGTGGATTTCACCCTACAATGTAACAGACAAATTAGTGTAATGTATTTCCCTGTCCACTAGGTATCTCAGGGGAATATCATGTTGCTGAAATGCTGCCTCCTGCTAAGACATTCCATATCAGCTGGTGGTGCTGGTTGTTGTGGCGTGCTGACAAAGCTTCTCCACATTTCTGCCATGCAAACCCTGCCTTCTGAGGTGCTAGCGGTGCCCCAGCTTACTCCTCCTCTGCCTTCACCTTTTGCTTCCACTTTGCCCCCGCTGTCAGCTGGGAATGCCATCAGCAGCTGGTCTACCAGCATATGCTTGTACTCGCGCATCTTCCGATCACGCTCCAGTGATGGAATCAAGGACAGTACGTTGTCCTTGTAACAGGGATCCAGCAGCGTGGCCACCCAGTAATCATCACAAGTTAGAATGTGGCCAACTCGGCGGTCGTTGCAGAAACACAGCAGCATGTAATCGCTGATGTGTGCTAGGCTGCCCAGAGGCAACGACAAGCTGTCCTCTTTGGGAGGTGTATTGTCTGTGTCCTCTGTATCCCCCCAGCCACGCACCAGTGATGGCCATGAGCTGGTTTGGGTGCCACCCTGCTGTGAACATGGTTCCTCCTCCTCCATCTCCTCCTCCTCATCCTCCAACTCCTCATCCTCCAGAATTGAGCTCTGGTTGGACAATTGTGTATCTTGCGTATGTTGGTGCAGGAACCCACCCTTAGAGCCACTTGGGAATGACTGGCCTGAAACCCTTTTAAATGATCCCTCTTCTTCCTCCTCCTCCTGTGCCACATCCTCTTCCATCATAGTCCAAAGCTTTTTCTCAAGGAGCCATAGAAGTGGGATGAGAACAGCGTCAACAACACTGGCCAAGTTGGTGAAGTACTCGAAACAGTGGAACAAGGCACACAGGTCTCGCATGGAGGCCCAGTCATTTGGTGGTGATTGGTGAAGTGGTGCTGTTCCGCAGAGCGACTCACCCGTGCGTGCCTCAGCTTAAACTCCACTATCGCCTGCTGCTGCTTGCACAGTCTGGCCAGCATGTGCAAGGTGGAGTTCCACCTTGTGGGCACGTTGCATATGAGGCGGTGAACGGGAAAGCCGAAGTTACACTGCAGCACTGACAGGCGAGCAGCAGGGTGAGCGCCAAAAGCGCACACAGACGGCCCGCACTTTCTGCAGCAGGTCTAACATATTGGGGCAATTTTTAAGGAATTTCTGCACCACCAAATTCAGCACATGTGCCAGGCAAGGGATGTGCGTTAAACCGGCTAGGCCCAGAGCTGCTACAAGATTTTACCCGTTATCGCACACCACCAGGCCAGGCTTGAGGCTCACTGGCACCAACCACTCATCGGTCTGTTGTTCCATGGCCATCCACAGCTCCTGTGCGGTGTGGGGTTTGTCCCCCAAACAGACACGATTTAAAACTGCCTGCTGTCGTTTACCCCTGGCTGTGCTGAAGTTGGTGGTGAAGGTGTTACGCTGACTAGATGAGGAGGCGGTAGAGAATGAGGAAGTGGAGTAGGAAGCAAGAGGAGGCAAAGAGAAACACCCTGCAAAGACCTGTGCCAAACTGCTATCTGCCTCAGGCCCAGCTGCCACTGCATTTACCCACTGTGCAGTTAGGGATATATAACGCGTCCCTGACCATAAAGGTGGACCTTGCCACAGATGGCGTTGCGCAGTGCACACCTGATTTCCCCCCCCCCACTTGTTTGTGCAGGGAAAGGATGGCTCGCTTGGAAAAGTAGTGGCGGCTGGGAACGACGTACTGTGGGACAGCCACCGCCATAAGGCTTTTAAAAGTCAGCGTCTCCATCAGACGGAATGACAGCATTTCAAAGGCCAGGAATTTTGAAATGCTGGCATTCAGGGCCAGGGATCGCGGGTGGGTAGTAGGGTACTACCTCTTTCGCTCCAGTGTTTGGCAGATAGACAGCTGAACGCTTCCATGGGACATTGTGGAGATGCTTGGTGACACAGGTGGTGGCGTTGCTGGCACATCCTCTGTTTGCGGGGTGGCAGGTGCCACTGTCACTCCAGAGGGGGTTGAAGAGGCCGAGACTGCAGCAGAAGAGGAAGCAGGAGGAGCCAGAGACATTTCTTGGTTTTTGAGGTGTCTACTCCACTGCAGCTCGTGCGTTGCACTTAGATGGCTGGTCATGCAGGTTGTGCTCAGGTTGACAAAGTTTATGCCTCGCTTCAGGCTCTGATTGCACAGCGTGCAAACCACTGGTGTCTTGTCGTCAGCACATTGTCTGAAGAACTGCCATGCCAGGGAACTCCTTGGAGCTGGCTTTGGTGTGCTCGGTCCCTTGGTGCGGTGAGCAGTAGCAGGCATACTGTCTAGGGGATGGCCGCTCGGCTTTTGCACCCTGCTCCCTTTTCTGCTGAGCTGGTGGCTCTGTGCGACCAACACCTCTTCCTCCGAACTAGACAGGTCACTCTCATGACCTTAATTCCATGTGGGGTCGAGGACCTCATCGTCCTCGACATCATCTTCCTGTCACCGCCAGTTCTGTGAGAAGGTCTGACAGACGTTCTTCTCTACCTCTTGTATGACGTTCTTTGTTTTGGTTTCACTTTGTCATCTCCTTTCCTTCTGCCAGGTGTCACTTATTTAGACTAATCGTCTTCCTTTATATTCCCTCCCATACTGCCTCACTTTGCGGTTTATACTACTTCCTGGATGATGTGTTCATTGCTGGAGGCTGCTGCTGCTGTTTGCTCAGATAAGTCTTTTTCCTTTATTGTGTTTCCTTGCTGGCTTGACTCTAGGTGACCCTGACTCCGTCCGTATTAAGTGCAGGGAGCCGGTGGTCGTGTCCTCACTATTATAGGGTTTTCAGGTGTCACACAGTCTTAGGTACGTGGGCATGCAATCGTCTACCATTGAGACTCTTGCATGTGCATAGCAGTCAGGGAGAGCTCTTAGGGTTTTAAAGGGCTCACCTATATGCTCCTTAGTTTGGGATCAAGCCAGTCAGTCGTTTATTTATAAGTTCCAGCTATCTGCAACTTCACCCGTGACATTTCCACCCAGTCTTCACCCCTGCCCTCCTTGTCGGTCTGCACACTGCAGAAAGCCACAGCAGTTGGCACCTGTGTTTTGCCATCATCCCAGACGTGCTGCAGTGGTCTTCCCATATAATCATCCTGAAACATAAGTGGTTGGGCATTGGTGCACTCAGTCTCTTCCACTTCTGGGCCAGGGCTATGTGGATGGCCCTGGGAAACCCTGCTAGAATAGTCATCAAAAAGCAGAAGAGACTGCTTCATGACTTGAGGCTCAAACTGCTTGGCTGATTTGAAAGGGGTGAGGTAAAAGACTGATGGCCATGGGCTGCAGAAGCCAACTCAGATCTTTCAGCAAGAGACTGGGCGGGAGACAATGTGAAGAAACTGGAGGCACTATGAGCTACCCAATCTACTATCGCCTGTACTTGTTCTGGCCTCACCATTCGTAGAGCCGCATTAGGCCTGACCAAATAACGCTGAAAGGTCTGTCGCCTACTCGCACCTGAGGAGGGTGTTTCACTTGTGTGTGTAGCTGGCACAGATCGACCACGTCCTGTCCCTGCAATAGGAGCTCCACCAACACCATCAGCACCACGACCGGGGGCCGCGTCCCTTATTTGAATCTCTCCTCATTTTTTGCGTTCAACAAACAAACTAACAGATGGTTTATGTCAGGCGACTATGTAACCACCAATAGTCAACAATTAAGTTCACTGACAGTAAGGTACTGCCGGTGTCATATAAGAGGAAAAATTTCTTGAGGTCACTTGTGTGACAGGCAAATTTTATACAATTATTTCACGGTCACAAAATTTTTTAATTTGTCAGCCAACAATGTAACAGCAGTATTGACTGGTTGTATTGGACTGTCACAAATGCAGCAAAGGCCCCAAATGTATTATCTTGCACAAAATGGGTGTTTTTTTAAAACCAGAATATAAATGCAGTATTTAAAGCTTGTATTGGACTGTCACAAATGCAGCAAAGGCCCCAAATGTAGTATCGTGCACAAAATGGGTGTTTTTTTAAAACCAGAATATAAGTGCAGTATTTAACGCTTGTATTTGACTGTCAAAAATGCAGCAAAGGCCCCAAATGTAGGGTTTTTCACAAAATAAGAGTTATTTTTTTAAACCAGAATATAACTTAAGTATTTAAAGCTTGTATTGGACTGTTACAAATGCAGCAAAGGACCCGAATGAAGGGAATTGCACAAAATAGGTTTGTTTGTTTTTAAAACAGAATATAACAGCAGTATTTAACTCTTGTATTGGACTGTCACAAATGCAGCAAAGGCCCAAAATGTAGTGTCTTGCACAAAATAGGTGTTTTAAAAAAAAACCAGAATATAACAGCAGCATTTAACGCTTGTATTGGACTGTCACAAATGCAGCAAAGGCTCCAAATGTAGAGTCTTGCACAAATTGGGTGTTATTTTCAAACCAGAATATAACTGCAGTATTTAAAGCTTGTATTGGACTATCATAAATACAGCAAGGCCCCAAATATAGGGTCTTGCACAAAATGGGTGTTTTTAAAAAAAAAAACAGAATATAACAGCAGAATTTAAAGCTTGTATTGGACTGTCATAAATATAGCAAGGCCCCAAATGTAGGGTCTTGCACAAAATGGGTGTTTTTTTTTTCAAACCAGAATATAACTGCAGTATTTAAAGCTTGTAATGGACTGTCACAAATGCATCAAAGGCCCCAAATGTAATGTCTTGCACAAAATGGATGTTTTTTTCAAACCAGAATATAACTGCAGTATTTAAAGCTTGTATTAGACTGTCATAAATACAGCAAGGCCCCAAATGTATGGTCTTGCACAAAATGGGTGTTTTTTTTTAAACCAGAATATAACAGCAGAATTTAAAGCTTGTATTGGACTGTCACAAATGCAGCAATGGCCCCAAATGTAGTGTCTTGCACAAAATGGGTATTATTTTAAACCAGAATATAACTGCAGTATTTAAAGCTTGTATTGGAAAGTCATAAATACAGCAAGGCCCCAAATGTAGGGTCTTGCACAAAATGGGTGTTTTTTTTAAAACCAGAATATAACAGCAGACTTTAAAGCTTGTAATGGACTGTCACAAATGCAGCAAAGGCCCCAAATGTAGTGTCTTGCACAAAATGGGTGTTTTTTTCACACCAGAATATAACAGCAGCATTTAACGCTTGTATTGGACTAACGCAAAAACACAAATGCAATAGCACTCTGCAACCAGCACTCTGCCCTACCTCTATGCTGGATGTTGAATGAGGCATTGGTGTACATTTTGGCCAAAGCGTAATAAGCCACTCACCACGTCAAGGTCGCCTCTATGAGTGGTCCTTAACACTAGTTCCTACCTGTTTATGGGCCATGATAGCCACACAAAGTCCAGGGAGTGCAGGTACAGCATGAACGCCAGGCACACTCTGCTTTTAACCCCGTCCAGTGCCGTGACAGCTTTCATCGGATCCAGGGATGTATTGGACTGTCACAAATGCAGCAAAAGCCCCAAATGTAGTGTCTTGCACAAAATGGGTGTTTTTTTAAAACCAGAATATAACTACAATATTTAAAGTTTATACTGGACTGTCACAAATGCAGCAAAGGCCCCAAAAGTAGGGTTTTGCACAAAATGGGTGTTTTTTTAAAACCAGAATATAACTACAATATTTAAAGTATGTATTGGACTGTCACAAAAGCAGCAAATGCCCCAAATGTAGTGTCTTGCACAAAATGGGTGTTTTTTTCAAACCAGAATATAATAGCAGTATTTAACGCTTGTATTGGACTGTTACAAATGCAGCAAAGGCCCAAAATGTAGTGTCTTGCACAAAATGGGTGTTTTTTTTCTAACCAGAATATAACAGCATTATTTAACGCTTGTATAGGTCTGTCACAAATGCAGCAAAGGCACCAAATGTAGTGTCTTTCTCAAAATGGGTGTTTTTTTTTTTTAAACCAGAATATAACTGCAATATTTAAACCTTGTTTTGGACTGTCACAAATGCAGCAAAGGCCCCAAATGTAGGGTTTTGCACAAAATGTTTTTTTTTTTTTTAACCAGAATATAACTACAGTATTTAAAGCATATATTGGACTCTCACAAATGCAGTAAAGGCCCTAAATGTAGTGTCTTGCACAAATTGGGTGTTTTTTTAAAACCAGAATATAACTGCAGTTTTTGAACCTTGTATTGGACTGTCACAAATGCAGCAAAGGCCCCAAATGTATTATCTTGCACAAAATGGGTGTTTTTTCCAAACCAGAATATAACAGTAATATTTAACGCTTGTATTGGACTGTCACAAATGCAGCAAAGGCCCTAAATGTAGTGTATTGCACAAAATGGGTGTTTTTTTTAATACCAGAATATAACAGAGGTATTTAATGCTTGTATTGGACTGTCACAAATGCAGCAAAGTCTTCAAATGTAGTATCTAGGACCGAAGGTTTTTTTTTTTAAAACCAGAATATAACTGCAGTATTTAAAGCTTGTATTGGACTGTCACAAATGCAGCAAACGCCCCAAATGTAGTGGTTTGCACAAAATGGGTGTTTTATTTAAAGCCAGAATATAACAGCGGTATGTAACACTTTTATTGGACTGTCACAAATTCAGTGCAGGGCACAGATTAACTTTTTAGCAAAAAAATATATAATTTGTCCCCACATAATCTAACAGATGGATTTACTTGGATTGTACTTGAATATGTCACCCCCTGGGTCCCTGAACTCACAGACCGATTCCCTATATTGTATTGCCTTCCCCTGGCACATATGCAGTGCAGGTGCACTTAAAAAATGGATATATGTTGCCCACTAAACTAAATGAACTAGGTTAAATTATTGTCCCTGGCACATAGGCAGTGCTGGTGCACTGAATTTGCACAAAATAGCCGCCGACGCCCACCTAACTGACGAATAAAACTTATTTTTCTCTGTCACTGTTCTAAGGGCAGGGTAAAAAAATGTTGCTCACAGAGTTAACAACAAGCACTTCTCATAACAGATATATTCTTTACTATTCTCTCCCTCACAGCAGCAGCATCCTATCCCTACAATAGTAAGAGCAGAGTGACGTGCAGCGTTATGTGACTCCAGCTTACATAAAGGCTGGGTCACATGCTGCACTGGTCAATCACAGCCATACCATTAGTAAGCATGGCTGTGATGGCTTCTAAGGGCACACGAGTTAAACACTTGTTGATTGGCTGCTCTGCAGCCTTTCAAAAAGCGCCATTAAATCGCCGAACACCGAACTCGACCCAAACTTTTACTGAAAAGTTTGGTTTCGGTTCTGGGGTCCAAAAATCCAAAAGTTCGGTACAAACCCCGAAGTTTACAGTTCGGGTTCACTCAACCCTAGTCATGAAAATTTCACTGCCTAGTCCTGTCAATCAAAATGGAGAGGGCATGACATTTACAGAGACTCTAGGTGTAATTCCAATGCCACCGTTGTTCTTAGAGTCATCTTTGCAATGAACATGGGACCAATGCAGATGCCTTCAGCTGCTAAGTGCACATGAACAGGTCAGCCAGTTTCATAGGTACAAATCTGCTGACAGATTCCCTTGAAAGGTCTATGGTGTAAAATGCTGCTACCGAGAGATCGAGGAGAATTAGTAGAGAGCAGTTACTGTTGCATTTAGCAGTCACAAGGTCATTTATCACTTTGGTAAGGGTAGTTTCTGTAGAGGTCTGCCAGGTCTGTAGTTAGTTGCACAAGACGGGTCAAGAGAAGTTTTTTTTTTTTTTTTAATAATGGGGTTATGACAGAATGTTGGAATAACAGTGGAATATACAAGAAGAGAGAGAAGTTGAAGATTTTAGTTAGGTGAGTAGTGACAGCCAGGGAGAGAGACTGGAGGAGGTGTGAGCTAATGGGGACAGCAGTGCATGTGATTGTCACGGATGTAGTAGGGGAGAAAACCAAAAGACAACAAGATAGAAGGGAAAAGACACTAGGCCTCACCGCTAGGGAAGGAAAAGGGTCACCACCTATGAAACCCTGCTCCTGGCCCTAACTCCTATCCGTATGGGCACCTCTCGATGGTAGAGATGCCCATACACAGGAACCTAGAAAACCCTGGTGGCCCTCAGATGCCCTAGACTTATGACAGGGCAGAGACAACCCGCTCCTTCTCTGGTGAAGGAACCAGCGTCTCACTGAGGCCTAGTAAACAACAGGGGGGGGGAGGAATACAAAACACAACAAGCGGAACACTTAACTTCCAAGGATGATGATTGATGGATGATCAGGACTTCAACTATAACCACACTCCAGCTCTTCCGACACCAAATGAAGCTATCCAGAGCAAGGAGTGATGGGTGGAGTCCAACTAAATAGGGGACGGTAAAGGTCACATGATCCACACCTGAACAGGAGGTGTGGACATACAAGCAACACACAGACAAAGTGAAACCAAAAGATGCTGTCAGATCACTAATGAGCAGATAATCTTTCAGATCTTCTCAAACCTGTCACCGGTGTGACAGTACCCCCCCTTCTACGGGTGACCTCCGGGCACCGAGGACCAACCTTATCAGGATGAGCTCTGTGGAATGCTCTCATCAGACGACTAGCATTAACATCGGTCGCTGGAACCCAAATCCTCTCCTCTGGTCCGTACCCTCTCCAATACTGGAGGGATCTCCGGAGAACTCGGGAGTCCACAATCCTGCTGATCTGAAATTCCAGATTGCCGTCCACCATGACAGGAGCGGGAGGCAAGGAGGACGACTCAACAGGTTCAACACATTTCTTTAACAACGATTTATGAAATACATTATGGATTTTTAATGCCTGAGGAAGTTTAAGACGGAAGGCTACAGGGTTAACAATGGCAGTGATCTTATATGGACCAATAAATCTTGGTCCCAACTTCCAAGAAGGTACCTTAAGTTTAATGTTTCTTGTAGACAGCCACACAGAATCACTCACTCTCAGGTCCGGACCACTCATACGTCTCCTGTCAGCCACACGCTTATACCTGTTGCCCATCTTTTCCAGGTTATTTGGGATTTTCCGCCAAATAGAAGACAAAGAAGAGGAAAATGGTTCCTCCTCAGGAATGCCGGAATTATGAGCACCAGAAAATTTACCAAACTGTGGATGGAACCCATATGCCCCAAAAAACTGCGACTTATCAGTGGATTCCTGTCTACGGTTATTTATAGCAAACTCAGCTAACGACAAAAATGAAGACCACTCTTCCTGATACTCTGAACCAAAACATCTCAAGTAAGTCTCCAGATTCTGATTAGTGCGCTCCGTCTGTCAGTTCGACTGAAGATGAAAAGCCGAAGAGACGGACAATTGTACACCCAGACGAGTACAGAACGCTTTCCCGAATCTGGAAACAAACTGAGTCCCTCTATCGGACACCACATCAGAGGGAATGCCATGTAGTTTCACGATGTTGTCGACAAACACCTGCGCAAGAGTTTTAGCATTGGGTAGACTAGGTAATGCAATAAAGTGTGCCATTTTACTAAAACGATCGACAACCACCAGAATCACGGTCTTTCCTGAAGAATTCGGTAAATCCGTAATAAAATCCATGGAAAAATGGGTCCAAGGTCTGGACGGGATGGGCAATGGAAGCAGAGATCCGGAAGGCCGAGTATGTGTCACATTAACACGTGCACAGGTACCACAGACTGACACATAGTCCTCAATACACTTACGCAACCCCGGCCACCAGAATCTGCGAGAGATGAGATCGAGAGTCGATCTGCTCCCAGGGTGCCCAGCAAGCACCGTACAGTGATGTTCCTCGAACACCTTGTGACATAATTCGGGGGGAACAAACAATTTCCCCTGAGGACAAGAGTCCGGAGCATCCTCCTGTGCCTCCAACACCCTGGCCTCGAGATCAGGATAAAGAGCGGAAATAACTACCCCTTCAGATAAAATGGGACTAGGGTCATTAGGCTCACCCCCCCCAGGAAAGCTACGTGACAAAGCATCCGCCTTGAAGTTCTTAACCCCAGGGCGGTAAGTGACGATGAAGTTAAATCTGGTGAAAAACAATGACCATCTGGCCTGCCTTGGGTTCAGTCGCTTAGCCGACTCCAAGTAGGCCAGATTCTTGTGATCTGTAATTACCGTAATAGGGTGAATTGCTCCTTCCAACCAATGCCGCCATTCTTGGAACGCCAACTTAATGGCCAGAAATTCCCTATTCCCCACATCATAATTCCTTTCAGCAGTCGAAAATTTTTTAGAGAAAAATGCACATGCGCGCCATTTACTGGGTGAAGGACCCTGCGACAATATTGCTCCTACCCCAACCTCTGACGCATCAACCTCAACAATAAATGGCTGAGACACGTCCGGTTGCACCAGAATAGGGGCCGAAGCAAAACATTCTTTCACAGCATAAAAGGCCTGTAATGCCGCATCAGACCAGATAGAAATATCAGCACCCTTCCTAGTCATGTAAGTTAAAGGTTTAACCACCGATGAATAGTTCAAGATAAATTTACGGTAGTAGTTGGTAAACCTCAAAAACCGCATAAGCGCTTTCAGATTTTCGGGTCGATCCCAGTCCAACACGGCACTGACCTTCTCGGGATCCATACGAAAACCTGAGGGTGATAGCAGGTAACCCAGAAATTGCACTTCCTGTACAGCAAATACACACTTTTCCATCTTAGCATACAACTTATTCTCTCTTAGGATCTGTAACCTCTGTTTCACATGATCCTGATGAGTCTCCATATTAGGCGAATAAATTAGTATGTCATCAAGGTATACAACGACAAACCTCCCTACCAGATGATGAAAAATGTCATTGACAAAGTGTTGAAAAACCGCAGGAGCATTGGTTAACCCAACGGGCATGACCAGGTTTTCAAAATGACCCTCAGGGGTATTAAAAGCGGTCTTCCACTCATCCCCCTCCTTGATCCTTACCAGATTATATGCCTCCCTCAGATCCAATTTAGAGAACACCTTGGCACCAACAATCTGACTAAACAAATCCGGAATCAAAGGAAGGGGGTAAGGATCACAGACGGTAATACGATTGAGCTCACGGAAGTCCAGACATGGTCTCAGGGTACCATGCTTTTTCTTTACAAAGAAAAATCCAGCAGCCACTGGGGACTTGGATGGTCTAATATGTCCCCTTGCCAAACTCTCGGTGATATATTCTCGCATAGCCTTTTTTTCGGGTTCCGAAAGATTATACAACCGAGATTTGGGCAATTTAGTTCCGGGAATAAGATTGACAGGACAATCATACTCCCGCTGCGGATGCAACTCCTGATTACCATTCTCAGAAAACACATCAGAAAATTCAGAAATGAACGAGGGTACAGTTTTAGTGGTAACCATAGAGAACGATGCATTAAGACAGTTGTCCATGCAAAAATCACTCCAATCGAGAATCTGTCTCGCTTGCCAATCGATGTTAGGGTTATGTTTGCTTAACCATGGTAAGCCCAACACCAACGGAGCAGGCATGTCCTCCAACACATAACAGGAGATAGATTCCTGATGCAAATCACCCACTCTTAAATTAATGTCATTCACTACCTGCGACAGGCATTTTTGGGCGAGAGGTGCTGAGTCAATTGCAAAGACAGAAATACTATTCTCTAATGCATTAGTAGTCAACCCGTGAATGCGTACAAAATGTCCATCAATCAAGTTAACTCCTGCCCCACTGTCGATAAAAGCTTTGATTTTCACAGTTTTGGACTCTAGCGCCACCTCGGCTGACAGGAGAAAACGGGTACTACCAGTAAAAGACAAAAGTAGGTTTTCTTGCTGCCCACCCACACTTCCAATAGTAATTTGGGGATTAAACTTTTTTTTTCTTTGGTTTACACCTTGATGCTGCAAGTACGGACAAATATTCACAAAATGTCCCTTCTTGCCACAACAAAAGCAGACTCCTTTCACATGACCCAAGCTTTTGCCAGTAGTTCCAGGAGTAGCTCCTCTTTACTGCATAGGCTCATCACAAGGCACAACCACCCGAGTCTCTCCACCATAAGTGTCAAAGGAAGCAGTACCCTTATTGGACAGTATGTTCTGAAGGTGAGGACCCCTAGATCTCTCCCTCAGGCGTCTATCAAGACGTACAGCAAGGGACATAGCTGCTTGCAATGACTCAGGATTTTCATGAAAAGCCAATGCGTCCTGCAGTCTCTCAGAGAGACCCTGGCAGAATTGGCTACGGAGAGCAGAATCGTTCCACTCTGTATCCGTAGCCCATCTCCTAAATTTAGAGCAAAAGGTCTCCGCAGAACGTTCTCCCTGCCGCAAACCCCGTAACTTGGTCTCGGCCTGAGAGATCCGATCCGGGTCATCATAGATTAGACCCAAGGCTCTAAAGAATTCATCTACCGACCGGAGGGACGGTGATCCGGTCGGCAGAGAAAAAGCAAAAAAACCCAAGATTGTGCGTCCTCTTTAAGTAATGAAATAATCATACCCACACGTTGACACTCATCACCAGAAGAGTATGGACGAAGCCTAAAATATAATCTACATGACTCCCTGAATCGGATGAAATTGTCACTACCCCCGGAAAACCTGTCCGGGAGATCTACCTTCAGTTCAGGGCAGGCCTGAAACCCACCACCGTAACCAGCAGCCTGTGGACTCTGAATTTGCAAAACCATTGCACGGAGGTCTGCTACCTCCAAAGTCATATTCTGCATCTGTTCGACCAGTGCAGTCATAGCATCCATAGCTGCACAGATCAGAACAAAAAAATGGCGGTATTGGCTCTGGATAATGTCACGGATGTAGTAGGGGAGAAAACCAAAAGACAACAAGACGGAAGGGAAAAGACACTAGGCCTCACCGCTAGGGAAGGAAAAGGGTCACCACCTATGAAACCCTGCTCCTGGCCCTAACTCCTATCCGTATGGGCACCTCTCGATGGTAGAGATGCCCATACACAGGAACCTAGAAAACCCTGGTGGCCCTCAGATGCCCTAGACTTATGACAGGGCAGAGACAACCCGCTCCTTCCCTGGTGAAGGAACCAGCGTCTCACTGAGGCCTAGTAAACAACAGAGGGGGGGGAGGAATACAAAACACAACAAGCAGAACACTTAACTTCTAAGGATGATGGATGATCAGGACTTCAACTAGAACCACACTCCAGCTCTTCCAACACCAAATGAAGCTATCCAGAGTAAGGAGTGATGGGTGGAGTCCAACTAAATAGGGGGCGGTAAAGGTCACATGATCCACAGCTGAACAGGAAGTGTGGACATACAAGCAACACACAGACAAAGTGAAACCAAAAGATGCTGTCAGATCACTAATGAGCAGATAATCTTTCAGATCTTCTCAAACCTGTCACCGGTATGACAGTGATAGGGAAAGAATAAGAGGGGAGCCTGGAGACTTCTTCTTCTGTGACTGGGTCAAATGTGGAGATTGAACCAGAGGAGATGCAGGGGAAGAATGGGGGAGCAAATTTGCTGATAGATATTTTCAATTTCCTCTTTGAAGTAGGTGGTCAGATCTTTAGTGCACTTTTTATATGTAGTGAAGGCTCCATCCAGGTAGACGCATATTTGAGTTGGTAGAGGTTCAACCCCCCGCGGGGACGAGCAAAGGCCCAAGGATAAACACAGAGTGTCTTGATAAGCCAGTGTAAAGATTCTCTGTACTGCAAGTACCACCTAGTACTATAAAACAAAATGAAGAAAAAAACGAAACAATAAACTAACTTAAACATTGAAGTAACAATGCAATTAGAGGAAAAAGACATCATGGGGGTAGAATGGTCTAGAGACCCTAGTATGACTTCCCCAGCACTAAGGAGAAAGGAAATTAGGATGGAGAGAAGAAGCAGGATAGGAGGATAGTATTATCCCCTTTAAGAAAAAGCATGTTTAAAGGGACAGGCACTTGTAGGAATTAATAAGTCCCTTAAGAGCAAAAGCAACCTGCTAGAAAAAAAAAGATTATTAAAATGGGAGAAAAGGCATTTTGTGAGCTGGTTATGAAGCAGCGTTTAGGATTCCTGCGCCAGTCTCTTCAGCATCAATGGGCGGTCTCTTCTCCCGATTCTCTGGGCTTTTTGGCGTACACTGTGGAGCAAAGGGAGCCACTGTAGGGACATCAGGTAGTGCCGCTAAGTCTTGAAAGAGTTCCCAATTTTCTATGTTCAGTGGTGGGATTTGCAGATGATCGTATGCTGCATCTAGATCTGTATAGGCAGAAATATTAAAGCGGCGTCCCTCATCGAAAAAGGAGAGACCGAACGGAAAGTTCCATCTGTATTGGGTCTTGTTGGATCTTAGCCAGTCGGTTAACGGCTTTAGGGCTCTGCTTTTTCTCAGTGTAGGGGGTGCGAGACCTTGGCACACTGCAATTTGCGCGCCCTCAAATGATATATTCGCGCAGTTTCTTGCGGCAGCTTGGATCGCCGATTTAATCTGGAAATTGAGGAATTTGCATATCACATCCCTTGGAGGGTCTTCAGGCTTTGGCTTGGGATGCAGCGCTCTATGGGCTCTCTCAATGACGATATCAGGGGTGCTTCTGGGCCCAGGAGGGAATTGCAAATCGATTTAACTGTTGCAGGTATGTCACCTGTTGGCAGAGTCTCTGCGATCCCTCTGAAACGCAAATTGTTTCGCCGTCCCCTGTTTTCCTGGTCTTCCAGGGCATTGTACAAATCATTTAGGTAGGTACTGCACCTTTCAAAAGATTTTGTTGTAGCTGACTGGTGAGCCAGGATCGCGGTTTGGTGGGACTCCAGAACCTCCACACGTTCCCCAACTTGCCTCATGTCCTGACAAAGCGCTGAAATCTCGCTGAGGACTGGTTCCATTGCCTTGCAGAGGGCTTGCTTCAGATAATGCCTGGTAATCGGCAGTGCGCCTCTGCTTTGCGGCTCTTCATTGTCGCTGTCCTCCTCTGATTTCTCAGTGGAGCGCTCGTTTGCTTTGTGGAGATGTGTCGGCGCCATCTTTGTTTCCCGCGCTACAAACGAGGAGGCAGTTTTTTTGATAAATCTGTCCATGTCACCGCTCGCTGGCAATGATTTATTGGTAGAGGAATGATCCCCTGCTTTGGGGTTGCCGATCTTTACCATCCTTTTTTCTTATAGAAGCTGTAGGCTTGTGCTAGGGTAGTCGTTTCAGCAGAGCTCAGAGTAAAGCAGCCATCACAGTCCGGCCGTAGCTCCACCCCCCCAGTGCACTTTTTATAAACTTTATTAAACAACATTTATTAAAGTAAAACAAGTATTTTCTTTCTTTACAAAAATGTAGAAAAATGTACAAAAATATGATATTGCCATGGTCATAACAACCCATGAAATAAAGTTGACTTATTATTTAGACCACACAGTGAGCAACATGAAGTTGAATAAAAAAATATATATTGCACAATTGCTTTTCCACCCATTTAACCCACCCTTCCCCAAATAATAATAATATTAGTTCACTAATTTATGTGTACCCCAAAATGATTTTGTTAAAATATTATTTGTCCTTCAAAAAGCAAGATCATGTATGGTTACACCGTGGAATAATAGTTGTGTGGCTCTTGAAATGAGGAATAAAAAAATAATAATAACTTTTAAAAAAGTATTTTTATTAGAGTTGAGCGGACACCTGGATGTTCAGGTTCGAAGGGTTCGGCTGAACTTCAGAAAAAAGTTCGTGTTCGGGACCCGAACTTGACCCGAACTTGACCCCGAACCCGAACCCCATTGAATTCAATGGGGACCCGAACTTTTGAACACTAAAATGGCTGTAAAAATGTAATGGAATGGGCTAGAGGGCTGCAAATGGCGTCAAAATGTGGTTAAGAGCATGTGGATAGGGAAATGACTTTAAATAACATAAAATACGTAAAAATAAAAAAATAATAATCTTGATCGAGGAGGACCAGGTCCATATGGAGTAGGAGTTTGAGGAGGCGTTGGATGTGGCAGTGTAGGTGGATCCAGGACTGTTTTGGTCTGTATTCATCTTTATTGCATTCATCTTCCCTTTGTCATTTTGTGAGCTGAGGCACTATGCACTTTATATATTTTGACTGTGGGCTGTGATTGATTACCTTTCCTCACAGCTTGGGAGTTTTTATTGCAAGTTATATGTACTATAATGTGACAGACCTGTGGATATCATCCTGTGTGATTTAACGCTGCTTATGTATATGGATTTCTAGGTTTTATACAAGTGTATGTCCAATAAAATATTTTGTATTTCTATAGTACATGCTGTTCTGAGTCTAGTTTTGGGGTAATACTTGCAGTTAGTCTGGACAGCAACAATACCGGGCGTTTTCGCTTTGCGATTTGGGTGGGTGTAGGTGGAAGCGGCGGTGGAGGAGGAGGTAGCCTACACTGGTTTTTGGTTTTAAATTTTATTTTTAAAATTAGGGTACACCCCAAAACATTGGGAAATATAACCTGTGATAACCCTCTCCAGTCATGCTAAACACACGTTCATAGTGATGGACGAACATCTTCCGGGACGGTTCGCGAACGCGATCACGCGAACACGATCAAATGTTCGCGAACCGCAAGTTCGCGGCGGGTCCCATTCATTTTAATGGCAGGCGAACATGAGAAACCTCCAGGTCATATTTGCAGCCACAAAATACTTAGTAAATGCGCACACATAGTCCCACAACATGGACACTGACATACCAGAAGTATCAAGCGATTTTACGATCTGCAAGCATTTTTTTTATCGGCGAAATTTCGCAAAGTATTAATCGCAAGATCACATGCGTTCTGAAGGCATGGCGTACAGGAACTGGTTTACACCGACTAGCAAATAGATGGATGCGATGGTTGGAGCGAAGTTCAACGAGGAAGATGAAGAACTCCTGGTGACTGTAAGTAATCTTACATTAAATTAGTGTATTTGATTACATTTCACCTGCATGTCTGAATAATCGCTTTATATGCATAAAGAGTGTTTTTTTTAAAAATTGCCAGTGCAACCTTCTGTGATTTAAATTTTTCTTAAGTGCACCAAACTTCACATTTTATAAGGTCTCACTAGATATTATTGATTTTTGCACTAAGTATTTCTGTGACATTACACCCACTTGTTAGGTTACCCTGCAGTGTGGTCGAGCGCACGGCGTCATTGGTTGCTAATGCTAACTCGCTATGACGCTGTGCGCTTCTTGCCGCCACCACTGTACAGTAATACACTTGTATAGATCATACAAGTGTATCACAATACAGCGGTGGTGGCCTGGAAGCGCACGTCGTCATAGCAACTAATGACTCCGGGCGCTTGTCCACTCTGCAGGACGGTTCTGTACGGTCCGTAGTTTTGAAAAAACAGGCCCATGTGCATGCGGCCTTACTGTTACGGTTAGAGGATGGGATTGTATTACGACTGTATGTGGGTGGGGTCTGAGCTATCAGATGCTGTCCAGCTAAGCAGAGATGTACCTCTCTAGTGAAGTGACGGTACGGTATATGGTGTACAGCTGGTTCGTCTCCCCAGGATGCACCCTGGGTAACTCTAAATGAACCATCAAATACTGGCGGTGCATGCGGCCTAAATCTGATATTTCCACCTCAAAGCATTAACAAATTTTTTTTCCGTTTACTTGACTACATTTTTTTCCATACTATTATTTTTAAAAATGGGGATTATATGCTTGCATTTTTCTCTTGCAGCGGATGTTGGTTCGGGGCCTACGACAGCACCCGATCCCACGCCGAGAAACAGAAGATCGGGCGGAGTTGGCCTATGAAATGTGGAGCAAAATGGGTCGCACACACCGCCATCTGGCGGCCATTATAAAGGAATGGTCAGACATGAAGCGAAGACAGCCACGTTTCATTAAAAGAATCCGGGACGAAAAATGCCTAGGTACATACGTAAATAACTTTTGTATTTTTTGCCAACACTCTGTAATGTATACAGTGCTAAGCAAAAGTATTCACCCCCCATGACTTTGTTCTTTTTTTTGTTGCCTCACCCCCTGGAATTAAATTTGATGGTTTGCGCTTGTGAACAGCAATCTTTAAGTCTGACCACAGATTTTCTATTGGATTGAGATCTGGGCTTTGACTAGGCCATTTTAACACATTTATATGTTTCCCTTTAAACCACTCAAGTGTTGCCTCAGCAATGTGTTTGGGGTCATTGTCCTGCTGGAAGGTGAACCTCCGTCCTAGCCTCAAATCACGTACAGAGTGGGACTGGTTTTGCTCAATAATATCCCTGTTCATCTTTCCCTCAACTCTGATCAGTTTTCCAGTCCCGGCTGCTGAAAAACATCCCCTCCCCACAGCATGATGCTGCCACCACCATATTTCATTGTGGGAATGATGTTCTTTGGGTGATGTGATGTGTTGTTGGCTTTGTGCCAGACAAGTGACGGACTGAACCATCACTGTGTCTGCAGTAGAAGCCTGAGGCCTAGCCTCCTTCCTATAGGCTTTGGACACAGGACTATGGAGACCCCCACTCTGACCTATTTGGTTGAGAGGGAACTATAAACCATGAATTTTTGGTGGAGTTTATAGGCCACATTTTTCGTATTCCCCATTAAAGTAGCATGGTGTGAATCCATAAACGCAATAAGGGTTAACTCTGCTCAGAGACTCCAAATGAATGTGTTGGTTTATTTGTCCCTTTGTCCTATTGTGTTAGTGATGGGATTAAGAAGTAGCCGACTCTGGTGTAAAGAATTATATCATCCTATGATACACTGAGGAGATAATCCCATCCCATGGGTCTCCTCTCGCCCTATTGTTCCATCAAAACACTGTGGAGGGGATGTCTTTTTTCATACTGTTAATTTTGGATTGAGTTATGCATCATAAAGCTGGCAGCCACTGCAATTATATATAGATCCCTCCATATTGGAATATCTTTATATCAAATGTTCTTAAGATTTTGGAGTTGTTTATCTAAAATCTGAACATTTTGTGATCACAGACGTTCCTATTCCCTCTATTCGGAAAAGGCGACCGGTGGAGGTTGTGGAGGTAGAGGAGGAAGAGTAGGTGGAGGCCGGACCCTCCCAGCCTATTGAGCCACCCCCACCAGATGTGGGAGAAGTGAAGGAGGTGGAAAGTGCTGGACCCTCCAGCACCGCCCCATCTCAGGACTCGGAGGAAGAGGAGATGATCACCAGCCCCTGGCAGGAGGGTAAATATGTGCACATAGCAATATGATTATGTATCCATAACATGTACATAAACATTAAAAGTGCCGACAATGAGGCAACAACATACATTCTAGTAATACAAAAAATTAACACTGGCCAATAACTCTTTAATCTACTTTAAAACCATTGATTTAACAAATAAATAATATTAAACTCAATTGAATTATCATTAACTAACAAACAAAATAAAATTATAATGTACTGAAATATAACTAACTAATGTACCATATAATGATCGTAAAGATCACTAACTAACGTAATGAGATTTAAATCGTCAATGTGTATAAAGACTTTAAATAAATAAAAAATAGGTAAACAATAGAAAAACAGACATATTTTGTACCGCCGTCTACATATCGACTGTCTATATAAAAATATCATATGATATTACCCCTCCGGTGAACAATTTAAATTAAATTAAAAAAATAATAATTTTAACAAAAATATGAATTTATTCAACCTAACATCACTAAAAGTGCAACACCAAGCTAGCTAAAGAGGCATATGCCCCCCAAAATAGTAACAATCGGTCAGTGCATTCTGCTAAAAAAATCAATAATTTGACTCTCAAAATATGGAGACAGTAAAACATGAATTGTTTTTGGTTCAACAATGCTTTTATTGTGTAAAAGACAACTTATTATAAAATAAGGAAAAATAGTAGGTTTGGCCGCACCTGTAACAACCAGCTGTCTAAAAATATCATACCAAATAATCCCTTAGTTGGACACCTTTTTAAACAAAAAGGTGTAATAGCAAGCGATCATAAAGTCATATCCACCACAAATTAAAGGTTTAATAAGAGTTGCAAATAATGTTCATTTTTATTTTTTTTAAACAGGAATAAAGACATTGAAGGCCAAATTGGCCAAATTTCAAAGGGCGCATCTCCATGATATGCGGGCCGTTAATGAGCGCTTGAAGGGCATGGAGGAGAGGCAATGCAAGGCCATGAAGCAGGTGCATGAGATTATCATGTTTTTGGAGAAATTGCCTTCATTTAATATTTTTTTTTCTACTAAGTTATATAAATCGTTTGTACGTTATGTGTATTGTGTTTTTTGTAATATTGCTTGGTTTTACTGTAATAGCTCGGCCTAAATAAGCCAGCACTGACAGCAGCAGGTAAATACATGTCAAATACATATAGGGTCCATTCACATATAGGATCCATTCGCAGAAGTAAGGCAGGCGTTCCCCTGACAGCAAATAACTTTGTATTCTGTTGCTGGTGGTACATTAGGCATTCACAGGATACAGAAGTAAGTGTCGGCCATTACAGGCCTAAAAAATTATCCGACAGGCGTTCCCCTGACAGCAAATAACTTTGTATTCTGTTGCTGGTGGTACATTAGGCATTCGCAGGATCCAAAAGTAAGTGTCGGCCATTACAGGCCCCAAAAATTAGCCGACAGGCATTCCCCTGACAGCAAATAACTTTGTATTCTGTTGCTGGTGGTACATTTGGCATTCACAGGATACATAAGTAAGTGTCGGCCATTACAGGCCCCAAAAGTTAGGCATTCAACGTACATAAAAAGCATTTTATGAAGCTGTATTGACCGAAGACAGGGACCTGTTATGGGTGGTGGCGGATATGGGCTGTCATGAGTAAATTTTAAACAAACATGGTCTACTGTTCACATGTGTTGAATTCCTCAGAGATCCATGCCTCATTTATTTTTAGAAATGTGAGGTATTCAACACTGTCGTGAGCTAGGCGAGTGCGCTTATCGGTCACGATCCCCCCCAGCTGCGCTGAACGTCCTTTCAGACAGGACACTTGATGAGTGGTGAGCCAACAGTTCCATTACAAATTGTGCAAGTTCTGGCCAGAGGTCAAGCCTGCCCACCCAGTAGTCCAGGGGTTCATCACTTCTCAGAGCGTCCAAATCGGCCGTTAAACTCATGTAGTCGGACACCTGCCGGTCTAGGTGTTCCCTGAGGCTGGATCCGGAGGACAGCTATAGATGGGTCGGCTGAAAGAATGTTCTCATATCAGAAGTGACCAACACATCTTCAAACCACCCTCTTCTTGCAGTCGCTGTTGTATTGGTACCCACAACTGTTTCTCTGTGAGTGAAAACTCCTCTGCCAGTGCCCAAAAAAGCAGAATGCAGCATTTCTCTAAGCAAGGCCTGGAAGTGCTGCATTCTGACAACCCTCTGTGATGGTGGTAACATTTCCACCATTTTTTGTTTGTAACGGGGGTCTAAATACTTTGCCACCCAGTACTGGTCCTTGCCCTTTATCCTTTTTATACGGGGGTCCCTCTTAAAAGACTGGAGCATGAAGGCCCCCATTTGCACTAAACTGGAAGTGTTGTAGTGGCCTGGCTCCTGCTTATCATCCAGGATAATGTCGTCCTCGTTCTCCTCCCCCCATCCACGGACAACACGAGGGATCCCAGAAAGGTTTAAAGCATGCTCTTCTTGATCCTACTCCTCCCTGACACCATCCTCCTCTGACTCCTCTTCAGACTCCTGTTGTTGACTTGTCTCAGATGGAGTAGCCTCCCCTGGGAATTCATCCAGCATTGCTACTTCCTCATCTTCCTGCTCCTGCTCCTCGACGGCTTGATCAATGATACGACGTAATGCACGCTCCAGAAAGAAGGCAAAAGGTACAATGTCACTGATGGCGCCCTGGCTGCGACTGACCAGTTTGGTGATTTCTTCAAATGGCCGCAGAAGTCTGCATGCGTCGCGCATGAGCAGCCACCGGCGCGGTGAAAAAAAAACAAGCTCCCCAGAACCTGTCCTGCCGCAGAGTTCGTACAGGTAGACGTTAGCTGCATGTTTCTGCAGGAGCAGCCTATCGAGCATATACAAGGTTGAATTCCATCGCGTCGCGCAGTCACAAATAAGATGTCTGACGGGCAGGTTGTGTCGCCGCTGGATTTCAGCAAGGCGAGCCATGGCCGTGTAAGATCTTCTGAAATGGGCCGCGATTTTCCTGGCCTGCCGCAAGACGTCCTGGACCCCGGGGAATTTGACAATGAATCGCTGTATGACCAAGTTCAGGACGTGTGCCATGCACGGCACGTGTGTAATTTTGCCCTGTTTCAGCGCGCTCAGCAGATTGGCACCGTTGTCGCACACCACATTAACAACTGTCAAATTGAGCGGTGTTAGCCACTGATCTGCCTGTGAACGCAAAGCTGAAAGGAGTGCAGGACCGGTGTGGCTCTTGGCTTCCAGGCACAACAAACGCAGCACAGCATGGCAACGTCTAACCTGGCATGTCAAATAGGTTCTGGGGATCTTGGTTGGCGCAGCGGAAGAGACGGTAGCAGCAAAAAAGCAGGAGTCAGCCGAGGAGGAGAGGGAGGATGGAGTAGGAGAAGGAAAAGAAGAGGCAGGCCTGCATGCAATCCGTTTTGATAAAACCAAATCTACAAGGGTGCCACGAGTTACATGCTTGACAGCCATCAGAAGGTTCACCCAGTGGGCAGTAAAAATGATATACCTTCCCTGCCCGTGTTTGCTAGACCACGTGTCTGTGGTAAGATGTATCTTGGCACCGACACTGTGTGCCAGAGATACATTCACTTGGCGCTGAAAGTGTCCATATAGCTCTGGGATGCCCTTCTGCGAGAAATATTTCCTTCCTGGGACCTTCCATTGTGGTGTTCCAATGGCCACAAATTTTCGAAAGGCCTCCGAGTCCATAAGTTTATATGGCAGAAGTTGGCAGGCTATCAGTTCCGACAAGCCAGCGGTCAACCATTGGGCAAGAGGGTTATCCGGCGTCATCATTTTTTTACGCTCGAACATTTGGGCCACGGAAGCCTGCCTTTTTCCTGACAAACGTGAGGACGGCATGATGGGAGGTGGAGTGGAGGACAATTGGAAGGAGAGAGGAGAAGGAGAAGAGGCTGGACGGTGAGAACCTGGAGTGTGGCTTTGTGGGTTCTGATGGCGTTGCTCCCACTGGGCTCGGTGATGTGAGGCCAGGTGCCTTCTTAAGGCGGTCGTCCCTAGGTGTGCTGGGCTTACCACGACTTATGCGTTGACTGCAAAGGCTGCAGATGGCAACACTATTGTCAGCAGCTGACACATAAAAAAAAGCCCAAACTGCGGAGCCATGTGCCGGCGTCCTGGGAGTGCCAGATGTGACCGTACATGGTTGTTGGCTCGCTCCTGATACATTAGCAGTCTGGTTTGTCCCTCCTGTGCAATGTAAGGTGGCCTGATTCTCCTCCCTATCTGCTGGTCCATCTCTCCCTCTGAACTCCCCTCCTCTTCCTCTCTTGTGGGCAC
>NC_053394.1:86347798-86457798 GCF_905171765.1 Bufo bufo
CTTACATTGTAAGTCTGGACGGATCCGTTTGCCTCCGCACGGCCAGGCGGACACCCGAACGCTGCAAGCTGCGTTCAGGTGTCCGCCTGCTGAGCGGAGCGGAGGCTGAACGGAGCCAGACTGATGCATTCTGAGCGGATCCGCATCCACTGAGAATGCATTAGGGCTTGACGGATCCGTTCGGGGCTGCTTGTGAGAGCCTTTAAACGGAACTCACAAGCGGAGCCCCGAACGCTAGTGTGAAAGTAGCCTAAAATAGGTATCCCCACTTGAAGAGCAAACTTAAGATCAATAAAGTTAGAGGCCGACCCAGAATCAATAAAGGCACTACTTGACCCCCTAATTAATCCTAGCAAAATAGTAACAGGTACCAATTATTTCTTTTTAACCACCCCGGGAGTACCTTGTCTTTAGATCCCTCTGGTTTGAATGATCTTCCGGAAGGAGGGACCTTGGAACACTGCCAGATCCAATGATCGGAGTCACCACAGTAGAAACATGCACAACGGCGGCGACGTTGGTCTCTTCTGGTCATACCAAGCTGCATAGATTCGTCAGTACAAGGCTCGGACTTGACCCCCACAGGACTGGTCTCTGGTTTGGACATATCCTTTGGAAAAAACAAATGCTCCCGTTGTCTCTCCCTAATGCATCTGTCCAGTCTCACAGCAAGAGTCATAGTTTGTTCCAAGGTCCCAGGAGAAGGATAACATACTATGTCTTTAAGGGTATCAGATAGACAAGACCTAAAATGGCTTTTGAGAGCAGGTTCATTCCAACCAGAGGGGATGCACCATTTTCGAAACTGAGTACAGTAGTCTTCTACAGGTCGGTCACCCTGCACAATAGATTTTAGCTGACTTTCCGCTACAGTTGCTCTGTCTGGTTCATCATGCAGAATCCCCAAGGGCCTGAAAAAATGCATCAACTGATCTAAGACACTGAAAGTCGGAGGGTAACGAAAATGCCCACTCATGGGGGTCGCCTTGTAATAAGGCGATAATAATTCCCACTCTTTGTTGAGCAGAACCAGAAGAATGGGGCCGCAGATGGAAATACAGTTTACAGCTCTCCTTAAAGGGTAAAAAACAATTGCGATCCCCCGAGAACCGATCTGGAAGCTTAACATGGGGTTCTGAGTATAGTGCGGAAGAAGAAGAAACAGAGAGGTTTCGGGCAGCTTCCTGCACCTGTAACCTCTCCCCGAACTCCTGGACAATCTGGTCCAAGTTTTGGACATAATCCGTGAGAGTTTGCAACGGATCATAGTAAAGAAATTTAGGCCTGTGAATTCTGTCACGTGAAGGGGGTCGGGAAAGGTGAAAAACTGACTCCACCCACACCTCTGTCCCTGCCTACTTGCACTTACCCATCCTAGGTAACTGGGCGGCGATTCCTAACCTGAGTAAGTGCGGGAGAGACAAACAAGACAGACAAACACAGAGTAGTCAAATAAGCAAGGTCTAAACCAGGAGGTCAAGGTGGTACCAGGGGGCAAGCAGAAGCAAAGTCGGTGCACAAACCGGGAGTAAATACCAGGAGAAGCAAGTAAGACACAGGGAGCAGACGAGGACAAGTCAAAGTCTAGCGGGAGTCAAATACCAGGAGATGCAACCGGACACAAGGAGCAAGCGAGGGACGAAGTAAAAAAACAAGCCGATATTCAAATACCCAAACAGCAATGTCACAGAGGAAAATACACAAGGTATAGGACCTTAATCACAGGCAACCTGTGGCCAGCAGGCTGCCTGTTAAATAGAGGAGGGAAGGAGTCATGTGACGTGGCCAGCATCACATGACTCGTCCCCCTGCATACAGGTGAGCGCCGAGTGCCCATCTCGCCGCTCAGACTCCTTACATTACCTATGGGAGCGGAGGACGTCGGCCACGCTAAGGAGGTGTGCGCGGCCCTGGTCCTCCCCACCCCCCAACTTACCGCAGGGCTCCGACGGCGCTCAGGGGAAGGAGCGCAAAGCCGGTGACCCGTGACAGTGACCTTTTTTTTATATAATTGTGATACTAAACCCCTTTTTTCTAGAATACCTTTAAATCAGGGTTACAAAAAGGTTTTAGGAAAAGAATTATACCACAATGGTGAAATAGTCAATGATCCAAAAACCTCTAATTTCTTCCTTACACAGACCCATACCCTATGTGCCATACTGAATATGTCCTATTGTTTAAAAGGCTGTTTATTAAAAAGATTAATCCATAAACATGTTAAATTGCTGGTAAAGGGAGACTACATTTAAAAACACAAGTAGAGAAGGAAATCATTTTAAGATCGACAAGTATATCAATTCACCAGGGTTGGGGCAAAAAACTAAGGGGGCCATTTATTAAGACCGGCGTTTTAGATGCCGTTCTTAATACCCCTTTAGCAGGAGGTGAATGTGCCATATTCATGTAGAGGCACCGGCCTCTATATAACTTCAGTGTATCTACCGCCTGTCTAAATCTACGCCAGCTCCCTTGCTGGTGTGGATTTTGACAATTTTTACACCTAAAACAGGCATAGAAAATGATAAATGAGATGGGCCTGCCAGCCAGCCATCTTCCCCGCCCACACCATGCCTACTTTTTAGACCTGGAGTGAGTGGGGAAAAGTCAGAGATTGCAGCACAAATAACCGCAATCTGCAACAGATATATGCCAAAAAAGTCGCATATATCCCTTTGTAAACGATCCCCAAAGCCTTTCCATTTAGAGGGAATTTTATGTTTAACATATTCCTGAAGAATTTTTGTGGATATTTAAAATTTTCCATGTCAAGATCTATACTTAAACAAAACCCATAAAATCGTGCTGTTTTTGCATTGTCCACTAAGCCTAATAATAGGTGCCACTTCTTGGTCTGTAAAGATCACTTTACTACAGTTACCTGCTTATCTGTTATTTCAATCCTGCCTGTAATGATATCACCTCTGTGTATAGATAAAACAGGATCCATCATTCACAATAGGTGATTGTCAGAGCTTATCTATTCTTTCCTTGTACAATGACCTCTGTACAGGTCACAGACCATACCTCCTGACTATTGTGTCTATGGCCCATGTGGCTGCTGCTGTAAAGCAATTTTCTTCATGCTTTCAAAAAGCTGCTAGGAACAGCTCAGGCAAGATGGCAGCCCCCATAATCATGTTCGGGATACAGAATAAATAAATCTGTAATCAGAAAATATAAACAGATAGAAAAAAGGATACGTGTTACTATCTGTTTTTAACTGGCATATAACATTTTGGTGACACATCTCCTTTTATGGAGACTGTTGTTGGCTCCCAGGAGGGTGATATGAAGAAGACTGAGCTTGCTCTTTTTCATCTGTCAAGCACTAGTGGAAGCCCCCTTTCATTTATTGAAATTAAGGACTTACAAGTATAGGTTAAATCTATTTTAAAAGAGATATTAGCAGCAATTAGCAAATCCAATTTGGTGTTGGATACATTATCCTATCAAATATCTGAAGTTGAAGTGGACCTGTTTCTTTTAAGAGCTGATATGAGTAAATTTTGAGAAAGACTTAATGCAGCAGAAAGTAAGTAATGTAGAGGATGCGTTTTCTCTGCTGTCTTGAAATATCACATTTGTAAATAAATTTATGTCTAAAGTGACCAAACTGGAAGATAGGTGCAGCATAAAGTTGGTTGGTTTTCCTGAATGAGTAAGTCCAGATTTTATGCAGTTTGTCATGAAGTTGATATCCGAGAATTTTGGCCTAGACTTTTTTTCTAATCTTTTTTTGCCTGGAAAGGACACACAGAGTACCGTTAAGACAGAGGTCAATTTCCAGGGGATAATACGTGTCCGATATTGTGTAAATTGTTGAATACTAGGTATCGTAACTATTTTTTATGGATGGCAATAGGGAAATCACAATTAGACTTTGATGGTCAAAACATGCTTTTTCCAGATTTTTCTGATAAAATGAGAGGGAGAGAATGTCATTCAATGATGTGAAGAAATGCAAGAATTTAGCACAAATAAAATACTATATGGCTTTTCCATCCAAGTTGAAAGTTATTAATAATAGCAAAATTGAGTTGTTTTTTTTACCCTACAGGAAACCAATGACTGGTTACATTCAGTTGGTAATAAATAATATAATTTAGTTAATGGAACTTACTTAGTGGTCCTTCCTTATCTTTATTTCTTTTTGAGGGGTGGTGGTGGGTTGGAGAAAGTGTTGTCTAGGGTGATTGGTAGTTATTGAATCCCCAGGTGTATTAAGATGCCGTGCTAGTTGTGTAGAGGGTTTAAGGGGGACCCTTCAGCTTTTTTGTCATAAATCATTTTTCTGCACTGTTATACAGGATTAAAGGAAACCTGTCATTATTTTCATGCTACCCTAATCATGGACAACATGAGCCAATCACAGGCTCCCTCTGTACAAAAATTGGGTTTTACTCTTTGCGGAAAAGGGCACAAACAGAAGAACTGTTCACTGGGCATCTTGCCTCCAGCTTCTCTCTGCCTGGCTCAGCTTTATTGACATGTTCCTCCTTTTAGAGTACAGGTAGTGAAGCTACTTTTGGAAAAACATGCAGGCCATTTTTTTTATCCTGGAAAACTTCTTTAAATTTGGCACAAACTTCAGAAAAATGCCTCACGTGGAAGAAGTTCTTTCTGTGAATATTTGCTCTGCGAAAGCTCCAAATATGCTGGCTGCATCTCCAGCACCAGGCCAAGCCATCTGTTCATGTGCATGGTTTTTTCCATGGCTAAAACTAGGTGTATCATTTTCATAAACTGCTGGTCTGGAGCATGTTACGTAATTAAAATTTAGGAAAATCGCCTTTCTTTTTCCACCACTGACTAGATGTTCAAGGTAGTTCAGACTGAATCAGCCATGTTCTAAAGTGGCCCCATTTTTATTCCATTGCTAAGCCAAATTTGCGTGCGAAAACAGACTATAAACTGTGTTGTTGTAACGGCATATGTGTCACTTTTTCTTTTTTCTTTAGAAATAAACTTTCCATTATCAGAAAAAAGCAGCTTGGTAAATATTCCATACAGTGACATCATACCGTAGGATGACAGCCATACAGTAGCAGAAACTTTGAAGGCGATGCTATTCTTTTGGGTTATGTTCTAAACTTCTGAGAGTAAACGATTTGTAGCTGAAATCAATTGAATATTGGCTTAATCCAATTATTGCTAAGTGCGTGTGACACGTTTATATTCCATTCTATAGGAAAGCATGATGTCATGTTTATTTTACTCCATCTATCACTTTGTACTCGATGAGTCATAGTAAGTTTGGCACTAGATATCAAAGAACAAAAGCTGTGAACTTTTGATAATGAATAAGGGGCGGAGGAGTGAATTTTGGGCAAGTAAATACATTGATGGACAGAATATGGTGCCTGTATAAATATGCTTTTTCTTCTTTTGTTGCATATTTTCAATTGTATTGGGTCATATAAATAGCTTTCTATATAATTGCTACACGTGTTGATAGAATACCGGCGCTGGCACAGAGAGAACAAGGAGATCATACATCTATACAGGACACTTATTAGGACATATATTAATATTTTCCCAATAACTGATAGCAATGTCTCTACGTTCAGTAATGTTGCCCCGTCTCCGGCCGGTAGATAGCGCATGCGTGGAGGAGCCTGCAGGGATGAGTCCAGGAGTGTCTTTGTGTGCCGTCCTGGACTCATCCCTGCAGGCTCCTCCACGCGTGCGCTAGCTACCGGCCGGAGCTGCGCACGAAGTGTGAGTAGAGCCAGAAGCGCTCTGTGAAGAACTGTATAGCACTGTTTGGAATAACGGGACAACATTACTGAATGCAGAGAGTTATTGGGGAAATATCAATATATGTCCTAATAAGTGTCCTGTATAGATGTATGATCTCCTTATTCTCTCTGTGCCAGCGCCGGTATTCTATCAAGCGTGTGTAGCAATTAGATACTTACTATTGGTGATATCAGGCTGGACACTCACCTTTAATATCAGGCAGCGGAAATCCTGGTGGAAACATCAGTTACAGAGAGCACCATACGGCAGCGCAAGTCTCACTTACTTTATAATTTTAGCTTTCTATATAGCTTCAGCCTTCTTATTGCACTATGTGGTCAGTCACTACATTTAAAGGGAGTCTGTCACCACAATTTGCCCTTATACACTGCTTACATAGTACTGTAGTATAACTGTACATGAGTCAAATAGTACCTTTGTCCTTTTGTTTTGATGTTTACCAGAGGCATAAATGCAGTTTTATTCATATGTAAATGAAGTGCCCTGGGGCGGTGTTCGTTCTGTAAGTGCCCAGGCTGCTCTGCCTTCTTCTCACATAACCCCTTCGCAACCTGTTGCTTTGCCCACCCTGTAAGCCTCTTGCGTCATCCAGTGTACTGGCCGATATCCCACCCATCTCACTGCATGGAGAGATGCTGCTGCCCATAATGGTCTTCACAGTGCACATGCACCGGTGGGATCTTGGCAGCTACTATGTCCTCAATACCCTTGGACCTCTCCTAGTATAATATATTTTCCTCAGTATACACCTCTCCCCCCATGTCTTTCTACATGTGAGTTTATTTTTCACTGTACTCATTCTATGTGTTTGGCCATTTTTTTTTATTGATTTAATTAATTTTGGGTTCTATTTAACCTCTTTTATCTTACTATATTTATTAAAATAAATGAGAAAGGAGTTGTCCAGCCTTTCTTTGGGAAGTTCCAATAGCACTTTATTTTGTATCAAAGTTTAAAAACATCCAGGTACAGATAATATTGGTCTACGCGTTTCAGGCAACAAAACAGTTACAGCACTTACTCATGACCATTAAACAAACGCTGAGGCCTCACATTTATAGGAGGAGAAAACCGCATCTGGACCAATCAAGGGGTCATGCGGCCACTCCCTCCTACAGAAATATTTAACAATAAAACACTTTTAAACTTAAAATATCCTCATGATTAATATAGAAAATAAAGGGAATCTAATATTCAGTATTGTAGAATCAAATCTAATCTTTTATTTAATCCTAGGGGTTGGCGGCTTTCTAGTCTGAATATCCAAAAGGATTCTCTTTTTAGAAGTTTCCTTCTTCAGTCGCCACCTCTTACTGGTCTATTGACCCTTTTTAATACCTTGCACAAGCATATCTGATGTATCGCCACCATGAACTACCGCAAAATGAAGGCTGGCCGCAGAAACATTGCGGCTTTCATGGTGCGGTACATCAGACACATGCTTTCTTATCCGAGTTTTTATAGCATTTGTGGTGCATCCCACATATTGCAGCGAGCATTTAGTGCATTTAATCAAATAGATGAAATATGTTGTGTTGCAATTTAGAAATGATTTTATCGCAAAGCTTTGGCCAGTGACACAGGATTCAAACGATCTGGATATCTTCATATATCTGCAACAAATATCATTGTGGTATCTAGTGGCATAATCGTAGTTTTATCCCAATTTACCTCCAAACCTAAGGCTTCTCCAAAAGAATTTATCGTTTGCATAATAGTTAGGAGAGTAGGCTTTGCCTGTTGGACATAAAAAAAAATATCATCAGCATATAAAGAAATGCGATCTTCCGTTCCCAATACCCCAAAGCCTAATATCCTAGGATCTTGTCTTACCCTGTCAGGGCCGGCCTTAGGTGTTCAGGCGCCCTGTGCGAGCTAACCTTGTGGCGCCCCCCCCCCCCCCAAAAAAAAAAAAAAAAACACTGCTTGTTGCTGGCATCATGGCATAGGCTGGCTGACTATCCAACCAAGTAGTTACCAGCCCACACAGGCCGGTGTAATGTTATACTTCCCTACTTCGTGAGATTTCCCTACCTTCGTCACTTCCGGTCGCACCGGACATGACGTGAGGAGGTGTGCAGCACCGCGCAGGCGCACAACGACAGGTTAGGGAAGTTTCACAGCAGAGTGCGCATGCGCCAGGAGCCTCGCCGGCGGTTAGGGTAGGGAAAAACTATGGGCCAGTGCGCAGGCGCAGTGATCCGATGGATGTTCTCAGCTGGACACCGGCCGACATTGCGCATGCACCGGGAGCCTCACCAGCGGTTAGGGAAGGGAAAAATTACGTACAGGCCAGTGCTTTTTCCCTACCCTAACCGCTGGTGAGGCTCCCAGCGCATGCGCAGTGTCGGCCGGTGTCCAGCTGAGAACATCCATCCGATCACCGCACCTATGCACTGGCCCATAATTTTTCCCTAACCACCGGCGAGGCTCCCAGCGCATGCGCACTCTGCTGTGAAATTTCCCTAACCCGTCGTTGTGCGCAGTGCGCCCCCCCCCAATATAATAAACATTGGCGCAGTGCGCCCCCCCAATATAATAAACATTGGTGGCGCAGTGCGCCCCCCCAACACCCCAGTATAATAAACATTGGTGGCGCAGTGCGCCCCCCCAACACCCCAGTATAATAAACATTGGTGGCGCAGTGCGCCCCCCCAACACCCCAGTATAATAAACATTGAAGGCGCAGTGCACCCCCCCTCAATATAATAAACATTGGTGGCGCAGTGCACCCCCCCTCAATATAATAAACATTGGTGGCGCAGTGCACCCCCCTCTCAATATAATAAACATTGGTGGCGCAGTGCGCCCCCCCTCAATATAATAAACATTGGTGGCGCAGTGGGCAGTGCCAATGAGGGTTAAAAAAATAAATAAAAATTAACTCACCTCCTCCAATTGATCGTCTTCTGTTCTTTCTTCAGGACCTGTCAAAGGACCTGTGGTGACATCACTGTGCTCATCACATGATACATCACATGATCCATCACCATGGTAATGGATCATGTGATGAGCTCAGTGACGTCACCACAGGTCCTGAAGAAACAGGAGACCGGCAGCTACGCGATCAACTGGAGCAGGTGAGTTAATTTTTTTAAATTATTTTTTAACCCTCATTGGCACTTCCCACTGAGCCACCAATGTTTCTTATACTGGGGTGTTGGGGGGGGGGGAGGGGGGCGCACTGTGCCACCAACGTTTATTATACTAGGGGGGGGAGGGGGCGCACAGTGCCACCAACGTTTATTATTCTAGGGGGGGAGGGGGCGCACAGTGCCACCAACGTTTATTATACTAGGGGGGGAGGGGGCGCACAGTGCCACCAACGTTTATTATACTAGGGGGGGGAGGGGGTGCACTGTGCCACCAACGTTTCTTATACAAATACAGGAGGCGGGTGCCGGAATCAAATAGCCAGCACCCGACCTTTGTGACAGGGGGCTGCGATCAGCTACAATTAACCCCTCAGGTACCGCACCTGAAGGGTTAACTCAACTGCAGCTGATCGCAGCTCCCTGTCACAGAGGTCGGGTGCCGGCTATTTGATTCCGGCACCCGCCTCCTGTATTTGTATTCAGGTCAGTTTTCTTCATTGGTGGCGCAGTGGCCACAGCCCCTCCCCTCCTCCTCCTGTCTCTCTTCTTATTGGCAGCGGCGGGGGCAGCAGGCAGGTCAGACACAGGGGAGGAGGAATCAGGTCAGACAGAGGAGGGGGAGATGGAGGGGGCGCCCCGAGGGAGAACACAAGTGCAGCCTCGCCTGCCGCATATTACATTGCGAGCTGTCGGCCGCCCAGCCCCCCTGTTGCTATGGCGCCCTGTGCGGCCGCACAGCCCGCACACCCCAAAGGCCGGCCCTGTACCCTGTCAGCCAAAGGTTCGATATAAATATCGAATAGAAGAGGAGAGAGTGGACATCCCTGGCGAATGCCCCTAGTCATAGGAAAACTTCTTGTGAAACACCCATTTATATTTAGTCTTGCAGTAGGGGATCTATAAAGAAGTTTAACCATGTTAATGAACCTAGGGCCAAAGCCCATCCTATGAAGCACTCTCCAAAGAAATCCCCACTCAACTCTATCAAAAGCCTTAGACGCATCTATAGACAAAATAGAACGTGCAGGCCCCCCAGCGGTCTGTATGTTAGCAAAAAGACGGTGTAGATTAGAATGAGTCCCCTTATTGGGAATAAAGCCATTTTGATCTGGATGTATAATTGATGACATAACACTAGATAGCCTCGTAGCTAAAATTTTAGAATAAAGTTTAACATCTGTATTAAGGAGGGAAATCGGTCTATAAGGTCCCAGCTCACTAGGGTCCTTACCCTTCTTTAATATTACTATTATCGCAGCCTCTGTCATTGTTTCTGGGAGGTCTCCCTCTTTTATTGAGTCAGAGAGTGTTCTCCCCAAATGGGGAAGAACAATCTCCCCGTATCTACGATAAAACTCATTCGGGAGTCCATCCAATCCAGGGGCAGAGTTACCTGAAAATCCATCTCCAAACGTTCCTTTTGCCCATCTGTAAGAACCGGAAGGGAAATAGAGTCCAAGTTCGAGTCAATCGCTGCCTCTGAGAGGACACTCTCTGCCTCATACAATTCACTGAAATATTTTATAAATACTTCTATTATTCTCTCCTGATCTTCCACCATAGTACCTCAGGCATACGTATACTACGGATCTCTTTCTTTGGATCCTGGCTTGCTATTACTCTAGCCAGCATCTTCCCAGGACGACCTGCCTCTGAAAAATACTTTTATTCTCTAAAGAACAACTTCTGTTGTGCTTTATCCAGAAGGAAGTCAGAAAAAGCCTGGCTTGTCCTCTGCATATTCTCTCTATCTTCAACCGTTTTCACCTTAGCATACCTAGCCATTCCTTCAGCGGCTGCTTCCTCCTCTAGTTCTTTCTCCTTCATCGCATACTGCTTGCGCAAATTTGCGATAGTACTAATGAAGATCCCTCTCATAAATGTTTTAAACGCATCCCAAATGTACTGAGATTTAGCTGAGGCATAATTCCTCTCCCAAAAAGAGATAATTTCCTTTTCTATCTGATTATGATGATCTATTATCACTAGCCAGTGGGGGTTCAGTCTAAATGGGGATTTCACTCTAAAGTCATTCCTTGGCATACATAGCTCTATTAAGAAGGGGACATGGTCTGAAACGGATCTGGCCTCATATTTCATACGTCTAAAACAATTTAGATAGCCTTTATTTATCAAGGTCAGGTTAATTCTAGACATAGAGCTTCCAGATTTACTAACACAGGAAAAAGCTCTCTTTTCTCTAAATAGATACTCCCAGACATCTATGAGGCCCACCTCTTGGCAAAAACTAGCCAAGGGAGATCCCTGGAGCAGGGAGGACCCATTCCCCCCAGTAGAGATCCTGTCTACCTCTGGATTCATCACACAATTAAAATCCCCATTGACTATCAGCGAACAATCAGGCCACTGTATTGTAGATATTGGATATAGTCCTAGGAGATCTCAGAGTGTCATACAAGATTTTTCTTTGGCCTTGTTAATAGTCCTCCCTGTGTAGTTGCATAGTACAAGCCAGATTCAGGGACTGTGCTCCACAGTCCTTAGACTGGCCGCATCTCCGTATTTCATGCACCATCCACTATTATACTATATTTAAAGTTGGAAGAATAGAGGTGGTGTGTATAGTGTAAATACTCAGGTGAAAGCTCAGTTTCAATGTTAACGTAGCACACACTAGAAAAAATGATTAGTCATAAAATGTGGATTATGTGATCATATTTGGAAGATCCTAAAATGAAATGTAAAAATTTAGAGAATTTCGGGAATGTGTAATTCCTGTTCCACGTCTAGTGAAGTGGAAACATCTGCTGACCTGCGTACTTCTATCTGCACTGTAACTTGGCAGTCTATACCTCTTGAAACCCAAGTCATTATTACTGTACAATTACATCATAGCCCTGGGCAAGAGAGGGAATTGAGGTTGCTCTAGATAAAAAAAATATTACAATGTCAATCAAACAGTGTGTAACTACAGCAGGTTTTAGCCATGCTATTAATATTGATTTAGGGGGAATTTATCATGTGCAGTATTTTTGAAGTCAGTTTTGCTGGAGGTAACATAGCCTTTATTGTCAATAAATGCTGTGCAATGTTGATCCATTTGGCTCAACTTATGTCTAGAGATGTGGATTCAGTTTCTATGACACCTACCTACTGGAGGGAGATTGCGCAAATTTTTGTAGCATTTCAAAAAAATCTCATGTGCCTAAATAATGGCCAGGCAACAAGCCAGGTCCACTTTCCATGCTACTTTTAGGAACTGATGTGAATGGTGCAAGTGGCTCTTATTTCTGGTGCAAATGGTTGGTAAATGTGCCCCACAGCAGATAAGACACAATTTTTTGGGTAAAATGCACCAGAAAAAGGGTGAAAATACATTGAGAATTGTGTAACGGTATCTGTGGAAAATGATAATTTACTTTATAAGTAGCATATAGGAAATTTGTGCTTATTTTTTTTTATGCATACATAGTATAGTCTTTGATCATCTCAACAGCATGTTGTAACCCCAAACACTTCCCTCCTAAATCGTCCTTTGCATCGCCACTTCATTCAAAGTCCAGGGACTGCTGGATATAGCCGAGCACTGTACTTGGCTATCCTTGTCAATCCCATAGAGCTAAAGGTGAATTCTGGTTAGAACGCCCAAGGATCCCTGACTGCACTGACGCGGCTGGCCTGGTTAGTGGGCGGCGTTGTTGAATGGGGCACCAGTGAGAGACTCATTCACACGACCATAGTTTGGTTCCGCATCCGAGCTGCATTTTTTGCGGCTCGGGTGCAGACCCATTTACTTCAATGGGGCCAAAAAAGATGCGGATAGCACTCCGTGTGCTGTCCGCATCCGTTGCTCCATTCCGTGGCCCCGCAAAAATATGGCACGTTCGTGTGAACTAATCCAGAAGGTGAGTGGATTTTTTTCTGTATGGTAATCACTTTCAAGGCCAGAATTAAAATTGCTGTGGGGGTTTGAAAACTCTAAAACCTCATTCACACATCAGTTTTTCACAGATATGTGCTGTGCATGTTCTCCAAGGACCGCACACGTCCCCATTCATTTTAATGAGTGTATTCAGACATCAGTGTATTAGCACGGTCCGTGGGTCAGTGTTTTTAGCACGGATGCATGCTCTATTTTGTCCATGTTCACGGATCCATCACGTCCATTATAGTCTATGGGTCCGTGAAAACCACATGGCATCAGTGTTGCATCCGTGTTTCACGGATCATTAAGAAGAGATGCTTTGAAAATTATTTTTCAGCTGTTCAGTGTCAGTGCAACATGGATGCAACACGGACAGCAAAAAACGGACACACGGACCCAACACGGATCCTTCACGGACAGCTTCACGGATGCATCACTGACCACCTGCTCACGGATTTGAGCACGGACACGGACGTGTGAATGAGGCTTTTAACTGTGTAAAAATCTGTCCTGTCATGAAACTTTACCAAACGAAAAAGGATATTAGTGTGATATTTCAGACAGAAGTACTGGAGACAGTTTCAGGCTCGTTCTCACTTATCCTCAGAGAAAACATTTTTGTTCTTAAAAAATGACAAAAAAGCAATATCCTATCTGGCCAGTTCATTTCATGAGATCTCACTCCTGGTTGCCTTGGGGCCTACTACCATGTCTTTCTCCTCAGACAGACCACTTTTAGTGTTGAGCGAGCATGCACCGCCGAACACCGCGTGTGCTCAAGCACGATGCTCGAGTCAGTGAATTTAAACCTAATTTAGCCTATATGTCTATGCAGAAGATCGCTGTACAGTGGGGGAATCCCCCAGTGTGAGTTCGCGGCTTAGGAGTCCCTGCTCTGACTCCACATATAGCTATGTCCATAAATGGAGTCAGTGCTTGGGGACACCCAGTGTATTTAAATCTAATCATACTGATTAAAAACATAATTGATGGGTGGAGGTAAAAAGGAACTATACCTGTCCAGCATGGAATAGCAAATGTGTTGCACATGGAGACGATGGTCATGTCACCTTTCGGATCACATGATGGTACGCTCTGCCTACTACCGCATGTGTTTTCCTTTTACAGTGTCCCTAAGGAGATATGCGATCATGTGACTTTTTTCACATGACCGCTCTCTCTGGTCTTACGCATACTTCCTGACATGCGCAATATCTTCACTGAGACGCCAAGCTACACATGTGCTATTCCATGCTGGACAGGTATAGTTCTTTTTTCAGCATACGGAGAAGTATGAGGCGGCACTGCTGGGAACCATACAACGGGTGCAGGATGATAGACTGTGAAAACCAGTCAGGTAATGCAATGAACAGTGGTGCTCTGCTATATAAAGTCCACAGTATACCAAATTGGATCGCAATAGTTCTTTTTTCTCTCCATCCATCAATTATGTTTTTAATCAGTATGATAGGGCACATATGCATTCAATATATAAATTATTATTCACCTTTTAATTCATGGTTTATTTGCACTTTTTATATATTTATGTGATTATTATAAAATGCACATAAGTCACTTATGTACTATTTATATTTGATTGTGTATTTAATGATGTTTTATGAAATATTGTGGGCACATTTACACTGTCAAAAAAATCACAGAAATAACTAAGATAAAAACATCCTGCACGGTAGGATATACAAATCTGCGGATGTCCCTGGCCATATTATTGAAGAAAATCACAGAAATAAAATAATAATGCACTTAGTAAAGTAGATGCAAGCATAATATATGGACAAAGTCCTCACTCTGATATGATAATATCTCAGACACTTAGCCAATATATTTTGATCAAAACACATCTGAGCCCGCCTACCAAGCGCCAAGGCGGTCTCAGGTCAGGCGGGTCCTACGCTAAACCTACCAAAGCCATTGGGCTTCTATGTTCAGGAGCGCAGACGCCGGACTTTGTCCATATATAATGCTTGCATCTACTTTACTAAGTGCATTATTATCTTATTTCTGTGATTTTCCACATTTACACTGTGTTTGTTAATTAATTCAATTTTTATTATTTATATTGTGGGCGGTATTTATATATGCGCTTTTGCACCATTTTGTCACTCCTTGAAAAAGGTTCCATAGAGAGAACCAAAACATTGCATCTGGTGTAATAAATACACTATTTGTTTGGAAGTGCCATGGAATTTTTTGTTTGTATATATATAAATATAAAGAAAAGGGGGTCAGTCAGCACATCCCAATGCGCAGGTGCACGCTGCCATGGCTTAAAACATAGAGAAAAAAAAGACAATGCAGCAGCACCCTGCAAACCAGATAAAGTACAATAATGCCATAGTCACCAAAAATATTAAAGTGCTGATGCTACGTTTATTTATAAAGTGAGATGCTTGGCAAATGCATTTTGTACAAAACCATCTGAGCCCGTCTGCCGTACGTCAAGGCGATCTCTGTAAGACGGGTCCTAACACTAAATACTACCTGTTATGCGCCATAATGGCCGGCATAAGGTTCAGGAAGTGTTGGATCCACATGCATGCTGCCTTTTACCATTTTTGGTGCCATAATGGCCTCCATTACTTACAAGGGATGCAAGTACCAACATGCATGCCGAGCCCACTCTATACCTTTCCTTGTGCCAGACAGCTTCCAATGAATGTAGTGAGAGCAGGCCACAGCTTTATACTAAAACTAATTAAAATCAGCCTATGGGGCAGACAGGCTAATCAGGAGTGCATGACCCGCTGGAGTGCCACATCTCCAGCGCTGTAAATCCGCAAAGAAAAGGGGGTCAGTCTGCACATCCCAATGCACAGGTGCATGCTGCCATGGCTAAAAACATAGAGAAAAAAAGACAATGCAACAGCATATATATATATATATATATATATATATATATATATATATATATTTTGTAATTATACATTTATTTTGTGCCATACTTTTTTTTTAATTACTTAAAAAAATATATACATTTAATCTCTATTTCTGAAATGTTTCTGCCAGGATTCCGACTCCCAAGCTTGTACATTAAAGGCAAAGACGTTAACCACTACACTATTCAGCTACATGTTAACCTGCACCGAAATATAAAATAAGTCTTCTGCTGAATAGGAATACTCACTAAATCAGAAACTACTATGAGGTTTTTCGGACACAGTTTAGCATTCAGCTTTATAGCGGTTAAGGTCCTTGCCTCTAACAGACAAGCTTGGGAGTTCAAATCCCAGCAGAAAATTTTCAGAAATTAGATTTAAATACACTGGGGTGTCCCCAAGGACTGACTCCATATATGGATATAGCTATATATGGAGTCAGAGCAGGGACTCCTAAGCCGAACTAGAGTCCCGACACCCTCCCCTCCCCTGTTTCAAACTTGACCATGGCATCTGAATGCACTAAAACTCCGATGAGTGCGCTTTTGGCGGTGCCTTAACTACCTGTGGCGAGGATCGGTGAGCCGTATGCACTGTGCAGCAGCCCCTGACCTCCTGTGTGGCAGGAGGCTGCTGCACATTAGTTCCTATTGAGCCCCTGCCACAGGCAAGGCTCCATAGGAACACAGTATAATCCCCATAGAATCCAATGCATTGGATCTATGAAAGAAGCAATCTAATGATTGGATGTTATAGTAGCCTAAGGAAACTATAAAAAAAATTTTTAAAACAATGTTTTAAAAAAAATATATATAAAAATTCTAATCACCCCCTTTCGCCAAGATGAAAAAAACAACATAAAAAATAAAGAAATGCACATCATGGGAATTGATATATTTATCCCATACGGAAAATAGGGAAATGGAAAAAAAATGGCTGATTTGCCTTTTTTTGGTCGCTTCTCCTCCCATAAAAAATTAAATAAAAAGGGCTCAAAAAGGCATACACACACCAAAATGATATCAATAAAAAGTACAGATTGGCCCTCTTACACAGCTTCGTATACATAACTGGAAAAAAGTTATAGGGGTTAGAATAAACTAAAAGAAAAAAGAATTTTTTATTTTTTTCATTATTAAAATGCAAGAAAAAATATATGTATGTGGTATGGCCGTAATTGTACTGACCTGCAGAATGAAATTAACTGGTCAGTTTTACAGTTTACGGAATGTCGTAAAAACAAAACCTATAAAACTGTTGCGGAATACAGTTTTTTTTCCAGTTTCAGCCCATTTGTAATTTTTTGCCTGCTGCCCACCACATTGTATGCAACAATAAATTATGCCATTAGAAAGTGCATCTTGTCCCACAAAAAAATAAATGTCCCTCATACAGCTATGTGAACGAAAAAATAAAAAAGTTATGGCTTTGGGAGAGTTGGGAGTAATAAAACAAAAACAAAAATCGGAAAATTACCCGGTCTTGAAAGTGTTAAAAGGGTTGTTCAAAATTTTGGTAGGTTGTGGTGGCTCACTAGCAAGTAGTTAAGGTATGGTGCTGCAAGCTCATATAGAGGGAATCACCCCACCCTCTCTTAAAGGCAAATGTAGTAATAGAGTAATGAGCGAGCACTCATACACTTGGCAACCAGATTGACATGTGCAGAAAATATTTATTAAATCCCCATAAAATACAAGTAATAAAATTTATAAGAACAATGTAGCAATAATATACAACATTACAGTCACATATATTGTGGTAGATATGATCAACACTATATTCATATGACTCAATAGTGTCGATAAATTCAAAAATATATATCACACCAAGAAACTTCAAGTATATGCTGTTATTTGGGAAGAGGGGGTATTATCTTCTAGCGCTCTATCCCAATTTGGGAAACTGAATGTCACTGAAAATGTTGTAGGTGTATTCACTGGGAGCGCAATATGTTCATAAAGTGTCCACAGGAATCCTGATAATGTGAAAAGTCTCTTATAGCATATCCTTTTAAGCTCGATATGAGCTTTGGATTGGAGAAAACTTTAAATCGATGTTTGGCTTACCGTCTAGCGTCTGCTGTCTCCCTATTGCTTCAATGGAGCTTTAAATATTTGCCGGCTTATTCAGTCGCTCCATACAGCAAGCTGGTTTAAATTTCGCAGGAGTTCCAAAGATCGCAGGAGTTGCCACTCTGTTCCGCAATTTCCTTTGGTGCAGCTTTCGACGATAAGAATAGTTAATCCTTTACTGTAGAGATTTTCTTCTGTATGGCCATACAGTATTATCGGAGGCTTTTCAATGCAGGTACATCACTTGTTTCACCATACGCGTTACGGGTAGATTCACTCTCCCTTCCTCAGTGGTCCGTTGAGTGGTGGACCACTCAACGGACCACTGTGGACCACTGAGGAAGGGAGAGTGAATCTACCCGTAACGCGTATGGTGAAACAAGTGATGTACCTGCATTGAAAAGCCTCCGATAATACTGTATGGCCATACAGAAGAAAATCTCTACAGTAAAGGATTAACTATTCTTATCGTCGAAAGCTGCACCAAAGGAAATTGCGGAACAGAGTGGCAACTCCTGCGATCTTTGGAACTCCTGCGAAATTTAAACCAGCTTGCTGTATGGAGCGACTGAATAAGCCGGCAAATATTTAAAGCTCCATTGAAGCAATAGGGAGACAGCAGACGCTAGACGGTAAGCCAAACATCGATTTAAAGTTTTCTCCAATCCAAAGCTCATATCGAGCTTAAAAGGATATGCTATAAGAGACTTTTCACATTATCAGGATTCCTGTGGACACTTTATGAACATATTGCGCTCCCAGTGAATACACCTACAACATTTTCAGTGACATTCAGTTTCCCAAATTGGGATAGAGCGCTAGAAGATAATACCCCCTCTTCCCAAATAACAGCATATACTTGAAGTTTCTTGGTGTGATATATATTTTTGAATTTATCGACACTATTGAGTCATATGAATATAGTGTTGATCATATCTACCACAATATATGTGACTGTAATGTTGTATATTATTGCTACATTGTTCTTATAAATTTTATTACTTGTATTTTATGGGGATTTAATAAATATTTTCTGCACATGTCAATCTGGTTGCCAAGTGTATGAGTGCTCGCTCATTACTCTATTACTACACTTGTTCAAAATTTTAATATAAATGGACTCAGGATAGGTTATTAATATTAATATATGATCAGCTGGAGTCCACCACTCTGCACCCCAACCGTTTAGTCCTTGTTCACACTACAGTAATTTGGTTAGTTATTTCCATAAGTTATTGTGCACCAAAACCAGGAGTGAAGCCAACTCAGAGATAAGTTATAATGGCAAGATTTGCACCTTTTATGTGTTTATGACATGCACCTAGTTTTGGCTCACAATAAGGGCTCATGCACACGAACTTATTTTCTTTCCGTATCCGTTTCGGTTTTTTTTGTCGACCGTATGCGGAACCATTCATTTCAATGGGTTTACAAAAAAACAGAAGGTACTCCATGTGCATTCTGTTTCCGTATTTCCGTTCCGCAAAAAAATAGAACATGTCCTATTATTGTCCGCATTACTGACAAGGATAGTACTGTTCTATTAGGGGCCAGCTGTTCCATTCCACAAAATACGGAATGCACACGGACGTCATCCGAATTTCTTGCAGATTCGTTTTTTGTGGATCGCAAAATACATACGGTCTTCTGCATGAGCCCTAACTGATGGAAATAACTGACCAAATAACTGAAGTGTGAACTTGGCCTTAGCTGTTTCATAGTAGCTTCGGGCTGGAAGTCAGTGCCAGAACTAAACAGATCTGTCCATCTCCTAGCTTTGGAGCTACCCTGAGAAAGCTAATTGGTGGGGGTGCAAGGTTTGGAACTGAGATTGATGCGTATCCTGAGGATAGGCAATCAGTATTAAAATCCTGGAATAACCTTTTAAGCAGGGGCATTGCTAGGGTCTCAAAAGATCTGGGGCCCAAGCCCCAATGCATATGCACATGTGACACACGGACATCTTAGCTTTCTCACATTTCTATCATCATCTCCCAACCTGGAGTCCCCACTGTGTTATCCTGCTGCTCGCTGTACCCCCAATACCCCCAAATGCTATCCTGAAGGAAAATGAGTGCCCCCCAAAGTATTTGTGCTCCTCATAGTCCCACCAATAGTAATTCCCTTCTAGAATGCCCTAATTAGTAATACGCCCCCTACAGCACCTCCAACAGTGATAGTACTCCCCAAGAGTGCCTCCATTAGTAGAACAGCCCTCCAGTATTAATAATGCCCTTACAGAGCCCCCAGTAGAAATAAGGCCTCCTATTGTTCCCCCAGTGGTAATAAAGCTCTCTACAGACCCCTCAGTAGTAATAAGGCCCCCATAGTGCTCTTAGTAGAAATAATGTGGATCTATAAGTGTCTCCTGGAGAGCCCCCAGTAGTAATAAGAACGCCAAATGTCCCTAGTATTTATAATGCCCCCTACTGTTATAATACTCACCCTGAAGTGCCCCAGTATTTATATCGCCCCCTACTGTTATAATGCCCCCACAGTGCCCCCAGTATTTATATCGCCCCCTACCATTATAATGCTCGCCCTGAAGTTCCCCCAGTATTTATAATGCTCCCTGCAGTGCCTCCTGTATTTATATTCCTCCGTTTACTGTCCTCAGAAATTATAATTCCTCAGCCCCTCCCCATAGAGTCCCATGTAAATGACATCACACCATCTCTCCAGCCCCCTCCAATATACAGTCACATGTAAATAACATCCCTCTCTATCTACAGCCCCCTCCAAAATACAGTACTATGTAAATAACATCACACATCTCTCCTGCCCCCTCCAATATACAGTCCCACGTAAATAACATCACCCCCTCCCCAGCCGCCTTCAACATACAGTCCTATGTAAATAACATCACCCCCTCAATATTCAGTCCCATGTAAATAACATCACTCCCCCAGACACCTTCAACATACCCATGTAAATAAAATCACCCCCTCCCCAGCCACCTCCAATGTGAAGTCCCATGTAAATAGCATTACCCCTCACATTCAGTCCCATATAAATAATATCACTCCCTCCCACATCCACCTCCATCATGCATTCCCATGTAAATAACATCACCCCCCCAACTTTCAATCCCATGTAAATAACATCACTCCACCCACTGACCTATGTAAATAACTTTCCTCCCTTCCTCCCTAACATACAGTCCAGTTAAATAACTACAACCCCCAACATTGATCTGCCTCTCACACTGAGTAATCTACCCCTTCACTTACCTCTTCTCATGTACAGACCTCCCCACAGCTTCTTCCCAAGACTTCTCTTTACTGCTGAGCCATCCTCTCCTGCACTGATCACATGAAGGTGACATCATCACAGGTCCTTTTCAGCTACTGCATTAAGAACTGATCACATGGACTGTGATGTCATCACAGGTCCTACAGATCTTGCAGGGCGTTAGATTCCATTGTATTGCCATTCTGAGGACACCAATACAGTTGTATCTATCTGGCAGGCAGGACATTTGGGGCCTGGGACAAAACATTAGGGGCCCAGACCCCGAATGTTTTAACCTAGCAATGCCCCTGCTTTAAAGGATAACTAATATTAAAATGTAGTATAGTCCAAGCACTTACATATGGGCATAAGGAACGAATATCATTAGTATGAATAAAAACATTTAATAAACATTAGAATACAATACAATATAAAAACTGAAAACAAAAATAAAACTCAGATAATGAGACTCCAATTAAGGGGGGCTTGGTTGGAAATATAGTCTTTATAAAGTGCTCGGTTGGAAATATACTCTATATAAAGTGCTTGTGCTTGAGAGTGTATTTCCTAAGAGAATAAAATGTCCTGAAAACGATGAATAAAGTCAATACAACTTCAAATGGGCTGATACATATGAAACACCATGGATGTGCACAGATTGACTCTGAAAAAACCTGCCAGTCAAATGGACCCACAGCAATAGTTAAATCCAAACAAAGTTCAGTAAATGTGGTGCGTATGAGGAAGGGGCAGTTGTATACCTCGAAACGCATTTGGTTCTAAGAGACCCATCCTGACATGTCAGTTTGAGATTCCCTGGATGAATCAGAACTTTGAGCTATTTTATATACCATTGGATGGTTATTTCATTGGATTTAGTTCCTCCATATTCGATTGAGGATATCAGGATCATCATGACCACGTGATACATCACGTGACCAGCCAGCATTCCCTACCTTCGTTTGGTGTGGCTTTCGTTTGGGCACGTAACAGCAGGACGCATTACTTACTTTCTGTGAGGACGGTATTTCCATCTGAAGACCTCGGGACAGGTAACAAGTGGTGTTGGTCTCGCACAGCCGTGGGACGCCTCGGCGTGTGGGTTATCATTACCGCACAAACTTTGTTTGGATTTAACTATTGCTGTGGGTCCTTTTGACTGGAAGGTTTTTTCAGAGTCAATCTGTGCACATCCATGGTGTTTCATATGCATCAGCCCGTTTGAAGTTGTATTGACTTCATTCATCGTTTTCAGGACGTTTTATTCTCTTAGGAGAGTATATTTCCAACCGAGCACTTTATATAGAGTATACTTCCAACCAAGCACCCCTTAACTGGAGTCTCATTATCTGAGTTTTATTTTTGTTTTCAGTTTTTATATTGTATTGTATTCTGATGTTTATTAAATATTTTTATTCATACTAATGATATTCGTTCCTTATGCCCATATGTGAGTGCTTGGACTATACTACATTTTAATATTTGTTTCCCTTGTTGACTAGGCGGGTCAATTTAGTTCTTGTAGCACCACTGCACGATTTAGGCTGGGTGAGCCTCAATATATATATATATATATATATTTGTATGGGCTTTTACTCTGCTAAGGGGCCCTTTACACGGACAGAGAATCGTACAGATTTGTTACTATGTTACTATGATTACGATGATTGGGCATTGTAAATGTACAGCTGATTTGTGCCCATGGGTCTCCTGTCGGCAAACAACGAGTCAGTATGGGGATGAGTGATGGCATTTACGATCTCTCCTCCCATACTGTAAGTGCACCGGTCTCCTCCACCAGCAATCAGTAGATTGTCGGGAAGGAACTCTTCCTTCCCGACTATCTGCTGTAATTCCGTCCCATGTAAAGGGACTTTAAGAATAAAGGTTGTTTGTTTTATGGGAAGCTGGACTTTTTTTTTTTTCTTTGGATTTTGCCCGTGTTATATCCTGAGTGCCTCTGTGCCTCCCTACACAATTTCAAACAGGTGAGCGCTACATTTAGTGTTTTTTAGCGTTACAAAGAAATTTACATCTGCTGCTTGATAAATAGTGGTTCGACAGAGCAGTTAAGTGGAAAAATTGTGTAATTTGGTTTTGTACCTTTAGGAATTAATATGTTTTTTCATTTTTGTACAGGTAACATTCAGCTAATACATCTTAAAGCACACACACAACACTATAGCACTGAAGATACAAATAATTTACACTCTGCAGAGCCTTGTATAATCGCTTGCAATTCTCTGGAGATCCATGAAATCCACAGAAATAATGGCTTTCTGTCACATTGCAGTATGCTATTGGCAGCAGTAGAAAAAGTGTCAAGGTATGTGGGTCAAGGTGCATGTGGAGCTAGTGAAGACGACTCATTTAAAGACTTGTTAAATTAAACACTTGCATGTTCAACACCAGGAAATGCTGAGTTTGTTGTGACAAACTCCTGATCTAAACTGCACGTGGGACATTTACTTTTACATCAGGAGTATTATGTTCTACATGCCACCAAACAGTATATAATTACACACAAAACATGTAAAATACAATGTAAATGTATATGTTAATTATGTAGCATCTTATAAAGACCAGTATAGAAGAAACAGGACTGTGAACTTCTCATATAACATTGGTGGTCTGATATAATTGATGGAATTATGTCAATTGTTCCATAAATTTCCTACCCCTTGTAGTCAGTAGTAGAGTTGATCGAGCATGCTCAGCACATGGCGGTACTCGGCCGAGTACTGCATGTGCTCGAGCGCCATGCTCGAGTCTCCTCCCCGCACGGTTCTTGGCTGCATGTCACTGCTAAATTATCCGCGCCACATCTCCTGTGTAAAGTGTGCGCATCCCTAAAATATCAGTAACATCCAGTGTACTTCTTCCGTAGACAGTGTCCCCTGTGGACAGTAAAATTATCCGCGCCACATCTCCTGTTTAAAGCGTGAGCATCCCTAAAATATCAGTGACATGCAGTGTACTTTTTCCGCAGACGGTGTCGGAAGCGGACAGTTAAATTATCCACGCCACATCTCCTGTTTAAAGTGTGCGCATCCCTAAAATATCAGGGACATCCACTGTACTTTTTCCGTAGACGTTGTCCGCTGCGGACAGTTAAATTATCTGCGCCACATCTCCTGTTTAAAATGTGCGCATCGCTAAAATATCAGTGACATCCACTGTACTTTTTCGTAGATGGTATCCGCTGTGGACAGTTAAATTATCTGCGCCACATCTCCTGTGTAAAATGTGTGCATCCCTAAAATATCAGTGACATCCAGTGTACTTTTTCCATAGACACTGCGAACTGTGACATTATCTGTGGTACCTGTCCTGTATAACGTTTCCTCATCACAAATACCATGGTAAAGAATTTTGCGCATACACTTCCAAATCCTACGCTACTGTATGTGTGACATACTTTCAAGCATATATCACATTTAAAATGAAGAAGGCGAGCAGTAAGGGACGGGGAAGTGGCCGTGATGCTGATGGTGCACGCAGAGGCCATGGCCCTGGGCGCGGAGAAACTGTGCCTGCTGCAAGAGCATAAGAAAAACAGCCATCCACGATACCTAGCTTCATGTCCCAGTTTGCAGGGCAGCACAGGACAACGCTCGCGAAGTCAGACCAGTGCGAGCAGGTGGTCAGTTGTATTGCAGCAGATAATGCTTCCAGTCGGTTAAGCACCACTCTGTCTTCCACCAAGTCCAGTCTCAGTAGCCAGGAGTTAGGTCAACACAATCCTCACCCTGATCCTCCTTCCTCCCACCATGTACAGTCTGGCCAAACAAGTAATCCCACACTCGGATATTCCGAGGACCTCTTTTCATCGGCATTACTTGATTTGGCCCTCTCACCAAGTACGCTTGAAGAGGGACATGAGATCTTGTGCCCTGATTTCCCACCTCTTGAGCATACACAGTCACAAGAACATGACGGTGTGGAATGGCAATTAGTGTTTAATGAGGTGGATCATGATGAGAAACAGTTGCCAATGAGTCAACCGCAATTACTGTCTCAAGAGGTTGATGAAGAGTATGAGACACAGTTGACAAATCACTGAGGTTGTGATTAGGTCAAAATATCAGGAGAATGATAAGAGTGAGGAAGTATAAGAGGAGGTGGTGGACGATGAGGTCACTGACCCAACCTGGGAAGGTGGAAAGCCGAGCGAGGACAGCAGTACGGGGGGAGTGATCTGCAGCACCGCAGCTGGAAGAGGCAGTGGAGTGCCAAAAGGCAGAATGCGGACCACACCAAACAGGCCCACAACTGTTCCACAGAGTACCCCCTTGCGGAAATCTCCCTTGCCCAGGGGTAGATGTTCCGCAGTATGACGCTTTTTTGAGGAAAGTTCGGACGACAAAAGAATAGTAGTTTTCAACCTGTGCCATATGAAAATGAGCCAGGGCGTGAACAATAGCAACCTCACCACCACCAGCATGATCCGCCACATGGCATCCAAGCACCGTAATAAGTGGGCCGAATGCCTGGGTCCACATACTGTGTCTGCGGGTCACACCACTGCCTCCTCTTCCCTTATGTTACATGCTGGCCAATCCCCTGTCGAAGGCGCAAGCCTGGATGCCTCCCGCCCTGCACCTGGACCTTTGCAAGCACCATCAGTGACCACATCACTTCCATGTCCCAGCGCAGCATTCAAATGTCCTTACCCCAGCCCCAGGCCTTTGAACGCAAACAAAAATACCCAGCCACCCACCCACAAGCTATAGCACAAATTACTGGCCCTGGAAATGTTGCCATTTGGGTTTGTGGACACTGGGGCTTTCCGCAGCCTGATGTCGGCTGCCATCCCGCACTACGCAGTCCCCAGCCACCACTATTTTCAAGGTGTGCCATGCCTGCCTTACACCAACATGTGTCGCGTAACATTACACGTGCCCTGACCAACGCAGTTACTGGAAAGTTCCACTTAACCACGGACACATGGACAAGTGCATTCGGCCAGGAATGCTACATTTCCCTGACGGAACACTGGGTAAATGTTGTGGAGGTCGGGAGCGAGTCGTACCCTGTGATGGCACAGGTGCTACCGATTGCGGGCCCTACGTCGGTCAGGGTTTCCGCCAGCACCTACATTAATGTATCCAAACTACACTTCTCCTCCTCCTCCACTTCCACCTCCGACAGGCCGTGCTGAGGCTGATATGCTTAGAGGACAAACAGCACAACGCCACAGAGCTGTGGCAGCGGATAAAAGACCAGACTGAGCTGTGGCTCTCCCCACTCAACCTAGAACCAGGCATGGTTGTGTCTGATAATGGCCGCAACTTGGTGGCGGCTTTGGAGCTCGGCAAGCTCAGACACATCCCATGCCTAGCCCATGTGTTCAACCTTGTGGTTAAGCGGTTTCTCAAAACCTACCCCAATTTGCCTGAGCTACTGGTGAAGGTGCGCCGCGTGTGTGCACATTTCCGCAAGTCATCGACAGCTTCAGCCGGTCTGTCAACACTGCAACAGCGCTTTAAATTGCCAGCTCACTGGCTGTTGTGTGACATGAGCACACGCTGGAACTCGACGTTCCACATGTTGGCCAGGCTTTGAGAGCAGCAGAGGGCAGTATGGCAACATGGTCGTCGCCTTTCCAGTCAGCTTCTGCTATCCACAAGCGAGGAGTGGGTATGGATGTCTAACCTCAGTGAGGTTTTAAGAAACTTTGAGGAATCAACAAAGATGGTGAGCGGCGATAACGCTATTATCAGCGTAACCATCCCACTTCTGTGTCTACTCAAACATTCGCTGCTCACAATAAAGGACGATGCTTTGCATGTGAAAGAGGTGGAAATGGGGGAAGACGTTACACAGAGTGATAGCCAGACCTCCCTCAGTTCGTCTTCTCAGCGCGAATTGGACAATGAAGAGGAGGAGGAAGAGGAGGAGGAGCAGGAGACGATTGCCTCCGCTACAGAGGGTAGTACCCATGGAAGTTTAATTCCATCTGTACAGCGTGGGTGGACAGAAGAGGAGGAAGAGGATGCGGAGATCGAGAGTGATCCTCCTGATGACTAAAGATGGCCTTGCGGTTCGCCCGGCGGTTGTTTCACGGCGAACTTTGCTCGTTCGTGATTCGCCGAACATGCGAACATATGGCGATATTCGCATGTGCCATATTTTTTTGCATAGCACCAAAATTTGACCCACGACACATCCATCAGGTGGGGCAGGACAGGCAATTGAGATGTTTCAGCACATGGACACACCCCATACCCTATAAATAAACCCGATCTGACCGCCATTTTACATTCAGTCTTTTGCCAGTGTAGGGAGAGTTTGCTATGTGGAGCAGGGACAGTCTGTTAGAGAGTATAGAGACACCAAACGCTAGCTAATAGGGCCACAAAAGTCCTTTTAAAGACTGGTATAGGTGTGCTATCTATAGGTGTGACATACTGAGGGGTATGATATACTTATAATATACTTTCTAACATAGAAAGTATATTATTGCACATTTGTATTGTCCAGCAGTTGTGTACGGTTCTGCTGCGATACTGCAGCTATACAGAAGGACAAACGCTATTGGAATAACTAATTGCAACTGGTGTGATACACCAGTTGCCCCACAAAAAAACTGATTGAGGCAGGGGTGTTATATACTTATAATATACTTTCCATATAGTCCATTTTTATTGTGCAGCAGTTGTGTGCGGTTCTGTTGAGATATCGCAGCTATAAAGAGGGACAAGGGCAATTGGAACAAATAATTTCAACTGGTGTGATATAACAGTTGCCCCCCAAAAAAACTGATTCAGGAAGGGGTGTGATATACCTATAATATAATTTCCATATAGTACATTTGTAATTTGCAGGAGTTGTGTGCGTTTCTGCTGAGATACCCCAGCTATACAGAGGGACTAACGCTATTGGAACAAATAATTTCAACTTGTGTGATATAACATTTGCCCCCCAAAAAAACTGATTGAGGTAGGGGTGTGATATACCTAGAATATACTTTCCGTATAGTGCATTTGTAATTTGTAGGAGTTGTGTGTGGTTTTGCTGAGATACCCCAGCTATACAGAGGGACAAACGCCATTGGAGCAAATAATTTCAACTGGTGTGATATACCAGTTGCCCCCCAAAAAATTAATTGAGGCAGGGGTGTGATATACCTATAATATGATTTCCATATAGTACATTTGTAATTTGCAGGAGTTGTGTGTGGTTCTGCTGAGATACCCCAGCAATACAGAGGGACAAACGCTATTGGAACAAATAATTTAAACTGGTGTGATATACCAGTTGCCCCCCAAAAAAACTGATTAAAGGGTTTGATATACCTGCTTGCAGCAAATAATCTTTAAGCGGTTTTCTTATTCCTGCTTCCACAAATACTGCTCTTCTATAGGGACTTTGTCAATGGGTCATTTTGAAAATGACAGGCAGAGGAAGAGGCCGGCCATTCTGCAGGCATGGTAGGGGTCGGGCAGGTGCACCAGGCCGGAGCCTAAGTGGGAAGTTGGAGAAGGTGCGTGTCGGTTACGTCAAAGGACGCACCAGAGTTGGTTGAGTGTCTCACTCAGCCTTCTGCTTCTGCACCCTCCTCATCCTCTGTATCTGCACCCTCCTCACTCTCTTCTGTGTGCACCCCCAAAGACACCACCACCATAGCCCCTCCACTCGAGTCAGAGGAATTATTTTCCCATCAATTCCCAGACCTTACTGATGCGCAGCCATTCTTGGCATTGGATGAGGAAGAGGAGGTAGCAACTGCCGCCACCCAGGGGTCTGACAACAGTACCCAGGTAAGCCCAAGGAGGGTGGTCCCCGCTGTTGCTGCCTACTCTGAGATCTTTAATGTCAGTGGTGGTGAAAGTGACGATGATGACGTGTCAATGGATGTCATGTGGGTGCCCACAAGAGAGGAAGAGGAGGGGAGTTCAGAGAAAGAGATGGAGCAGCAGATAGGGAGGAGAAGAAGAAGAAACAGGCAGAACTCACAGTGCACAGGAGGCAAAAAGCAGACTGCAAATGTATCTGGAGTGAGCAATGTACCATGCACGGTCACATGGATGCCGGCACATGGCTCCGCAGTGTGGGCTTTTTTTAACGTATCCGCTGCTGACAATAGTGTTGCCATCTGCAGCCTGTGCTGTCAACGCATAAGTCGCGGTAAGCCCAACACTCACCAAGGAACGACCGCCTTAAGAAGGCACCTGGCATCCCATCACCGAGCCCAGTGGGAGCAACATCGTGAGAACCCACAAAGCCACACTCCCGGCACTCCACGTCCTGCCTATTCTCTTTCTCCTCTCTCCTCCAATTTGTCCTCCACTCCACCTTCCACTGTGCCGTTGTCACATTCATCTGGCAAAAGGCAGGCTTCCGTGGCCCAAATGTTCAAGCGTAAAAAGTTGATGACCCAAGATAACCCTCTTGCCCAACAGCTGACTGCAGGCTTGTCGGAAATGCTAGTCCGCCAACTACTGCCATATAAACTGGTGGACTCGGAGGCCTTTACAAAATTTGTGGCCATTGGCACACCGCAATGGAAGGTCCCTGGAAGGAAATATTTCTCACAGAAGGGCTTTCCAGAGATATATGGCCACGTTCAGCGGCAAGTGAATGTATCTCTGGCACACAGTGTCGGTGCCAAGATACATCTGACCACAGACACGTGGTCTAGCAAACACGGGCAGGGAAGGTACATAACTTTTACTGCCCACTTGGTGAACCTTCTGACGGCCGTCAAGCATGTAACCCGTGGCACCCGTGTGCATTTGGTGTTACCACCATGGATTGCATGCAGGCCTGCCTCTTCTTCTCCTCCTTCTACTCCATCCTCTGTCTCCTCCTCGGCTGACTCCTCCTTTTCCACTGCTACCGCCTCTTCCGCTGCACCCCTCCAGCTCCCCATAACCTATTAGACGTGCCAGGTGAGATGTTGCCATGCTGTGCTGCAGCTGTTGTGCCTGGAAGCCAAGAACCACATCGGTTCTGCACTACTTTCAGCTCTGCGGCCACAGGCCGATCAGTGTCTAACCCTGCTCAATTTGACAGTTGGTAAAGTGGTGTGCGACAATGGTGCCAATCTGCTGAGTGCGCTGAAACAGGGCAAAACAACACACGAGGCCTGCCTTTTGCATGGCACACGTCCTGAACTTAGTCGTGCAGCGATTCGTTGCCAGATACCCTGGGGTCTAGGACGTCATGCGGCAGGCCAGGAAACTCTCTGCCCATTTTAGAAGATCTTACATGGCCATGGCTCGCCTTACCTCCACCTTGTATATGCTTCTCCAGCAGAAATGTGCCGTTAACAACAACCTGTACGAACTCTGCCGCAGGACAGGTTCTGGGAGCTTGTTTTTTTTTCACCGTGCCAGTGGCTGCTCATGCGCGACGCATGCAGACTTCTGCAGCCATTTCATGAGATCACCAAACTGGTCAGTCGCAGCCAGGGCACCATCAGTGACATCGTACTTTACACCTTCTTTCTGGAGTGTGCATTGCGTCGTGTCATTGATCAAGCCGTCGAGGAGCAGGAGCTGGAAGATGAGGAAGTCGCAATGCTGAATGAATTCCCAGGGGGGGCTACTCCATCTGAGAAAAGTCAGCAGGAGTCTGAAGAGAAGTCAGAGGAGGATGGTGCCTGGGGGGAGGAGCAAGAAGAGCATGCTTTAAACTTTTCTGGGATCCCTGGTGTTGTCCGTGTTGATGGGGGGAGGAGACCGAGGACGACATTCTCCTGGGCGATGAGCAGGAGCCAGGCCGGTCCACCGCTTCCAATTTAGTGCAAATGGGGGCCTTCATGCTCCAGTGTTTGAAGAAGGACCCCCGTATAAAAAGCATAAAGTGCAAGGACCAGTACTGGGTGGCAACGTACTTAGACCCCCGGTACAAACACATAATGGCAGACATGTTACCAGCATCACAGAGGGCTGGCAGAATGCAGCATTTTAAGGCCTTGCTGTGAGAGTGTCACGACTGTGTCATGGTCTGGTGTAGTGGACCATGACACTTTTGCCATGCATGCTTGTTGCTGGTGGCAACATGTTGTTTTGCATGTTTTGACACTTCCCCTTTAAGTTGTGTGTCCCTTCCCATCCTGGTGTGTTCGGGGTTAAGATGTGTGCTTGGTGGATCTGGGCGTGGCATATGGCTCTTCTTATACAGTGTTGTGAGCCTGAAGGTCAGTTGGTTGTTTGCCTGTATATGTGTAGGAGCTCTGCTCCTTTCTGGATGTGTCTTCTTACCTGTGTGAGGGCATCCTAGTTAGATATCGTTTGTCTCCCTTTTTCTCCTTTCCCCTCCTCACCTGTTATGTTGTTTGGTGTGGTTTATGTTGGGGTTTAGTTGTTTATGTCATGTCTGGGTGTTCCATGTCAGGTCGGTTTGGTGTTGTGATCTGCATGGATGATTGATATTTTCCCCTGTCTGTTGTTACCTCCGAAAGGGGGTCCCATTGGTTTCCTGGAGGGGTGAACCTAAAAGATATTTGCAGCCTTGCCTGGAGCCACCTTGCATCGTTGTCCGCATGGGGGTCCAGGTTGTTTTGGTGTTTTTCCATCTTTGCTGCGGCAGGTAAGTGTTTGATGTTCTGGTGTGCTGTTGTCTCTCCAGGTGCTTACCTGCCATTCAGTTGCTGCTGACTCTATCTTTTCCCTTGTGTTACTAGGCCGCTGGAGACTCCGGTTTGTCTGTTTCCTTGAGGGACCGGTTGTCTCCTATCCCTGACCTCTATGCAAGGGACCGTTAGGGTCAGTAGGATCCAGGTTTGAGTGTATGAGCACTCCCACCTTTAGGGTGGCGCTCATATGGTCAGGAGATCAGGGTCAGGATTAGGGCGGCTGTAGGAGGTGACCTGCTCCCTATCCCTGTTTTCGGGCTTAGTAACAGCTCTAATTATATGGTGGGGGTTTTCCCCACTCCCCACCGTGACAGTATGTCCAACTATGCCTCTCCGCTTGGTGCCTTCGAAAGAGGGCTCAGCATGTGTCGCCTGTCATTTTCTGGCGCACATGCTTATCCTCCGGAGGGAGGGTGAAAGGGGAGTTACTGTTAACGGCGTGGTTCTGGGTAACAGGTGTTGCCATTGTTGTTGAACTGTTGCTTGTGTTGGTGTGTCCCCTCTTTCCGTTCTCAGTTGTTCCTTGGGCTGGTTGCTGGCAGCATTCCTTTGGTGTACTGGCTGTGTGCTGGTTGGGAATGCTTGCTGATAGCCGCCCAGAGTGTGAACTGTGTCTGAGATGGACGCGGTGTTCAGTATGGTTTCTCCTTACTGCTTGTTGGCTGGCAGCCAGGGGCCTATTTGGTGGTCCTGGCATGCTGGAGACAGTTTTGAGGAATGTGCTGACACAGAATCTGCACTTATTTATTTATTTATTATTCCCCGTTATTTTTTGGGGAGGGCTTTGAGTGGAGGGAGTGTCACGGCTGTGTCATGGTCTGGTGTAGTGGACCATGACACTTTTGCCGTGCATTCTGGTTGCTGGTGGTAACATGTTGTTTTGCATGTTTTGACACTTCCCCTTTAAGTTGTGTGTCCCTTCCCATCCTGGTGTGTTTGGGGTTAAGATGTGTGCTTGGTGGAGCTGGGTGTGGCCTCTGGCTCTTCTTATACAGTGTTGTGAGCCTAAAGATCAGTTGGTTGTTTGCCTGTATATGTGTAGGAGCTCTGCTCCTTTCTAGATGTGTCTTCTTACCTGTGTGAGGGCATCCTAGTTGGACATCGTTTGTCTCCGTTCGTCTCCCTTTGTCTCCTTTCCCCTCCTCAACCTCCAGGTTGTTTTGGTGTTTTTCCATCTTTGCTGCGGCAGGTAAGTGTTTGATGTTCTGGTGTGCTGTTGTTTCTCCAGGTGCTTACCTGCCGTTCAGTTGCTGACTCTATCTTTATCCTTCTGTTACTAGGCCGCTGGAGACCCCGGTTTGTCTGTTTCCTTGAGGAACCGGTTGTCTCCTATCCCTGACCTTTATGCAAGGGACCGTTAGGGTCAGTAGGATCCAGGTTCGAGTGTATGATCCCTCCCACCTTTAGGGGGCGATCATATGGACAGCAGATAAGGGTCAGGATTAGGGCGGCTATAGGAGGTGACCTGTTCCCTATCCCTGTTTTCGGGCTTAGTAACAGCTCTAAATATACGGTGGGGGTTTCCCCCACTCCCCACCGTGACATAGAGAGGCTGCATTCTGCTGTTGCGGGCGCTGGCAGAGGAATTTCCACCCACAGAGTAACAGTGGTGAGTACCAATCCTACAGTGCCTGTAAGAAGAAGGGAGCGGTTTGAAGATGTGAGATCATTCTTGCAGTCAACCCATCGACAGCCGCCCTCCGGATCCAGCCTCAGGGAACGCCTAGACCGACAGGTGTCCGACTACATCGGGTTAACGGCCGATCTGGACGCACTGAGAAGCGAGGAACCCCTTCACTCAGGGCTGGTGCAAGGATTTTTGCCACCCTAGGCAAAAGCTAATTTTGCAGCCCCCCAGTGCCCCACTAAGTAATATTGCCCCCACAGACAGTGCAAAATGCCCTCCATTATGTAATTTTCCCCCCAGTGCCCCACTAAGTAATATTGCCCCCACAGACAGTGCACACACTGCCCTTCATTATGTAATTTGCCCCCCAGTGCCCCACTAAGTAATTTTGCCCCCACAGTGCACACTGCATTCCATGTCTCCATTATGTAATTTGCCCCCACTAAGTAATATTGCCCCCACAGACAGTGCACAGTCACACTGCTCTCCAGCCAGGCTCCATTATGTAATTTGAAATTGCCACCGCACCCCCCGTACGTACTTGTGTCGCTCGCTGACGCTGATGATCCTGTAGTCTAGTCTGTACTTGCCGCCGGTGTCCCGTGATATTTCCCTACCCGTAATATTTCCATAACCTCGTCACTTCCTGTTATGACGTCCCTGATATGATGTTGCATAAGATCATGTGTCTTTGGTGCGTGATCCTGCGAGACCGACCTCGGGAGTTCACGGGTCTCGCGGGATTGTGCGCCGAAGTGACAGAACTCGCAGCGCATCCGGCCGGCAAGTACAGGAACAGAAGGAGTCAAGGAGATGATGTCAGATGGATCACAAGTAGGGGGCGTGGCGCGGGCGGCGGCCCGCGGCTAGTGCTTGGCATTCGGACTCCAGAGCGCTGGTGCCCCCAGGCAGTGTGTGCTCTACGCGGTGGACTAATCTGCTTATGGGTAGCGCTGACCCTGCCTTCACTACTGGGTGTGCAGGCTTGACCTGTGGCCAGAGCTGGCACAATTTGCCATGGAACTCTTGGCTTGACCCTCGTCGAGTGCAGCAGGGGGGATCGTGACCGATAAGCGCACTCGTCTAGCTCACGACAGTGTGGACTACCTCACATTTCTAAAAATGAATGAGGCATGGATCTTGGAAGAATTCAACACCTGTGACGACCATGTTTATTTGAATTTCCTCATGACAGTCCACAAATATCCGCAACCACCAGAACAAATAATGGTCCCTGTATTAGGTAAATACAGTGGCATGAAAGGCCTTTTCTGTCCGGTGAATGCCTAATGTTTGGGACCTCTGAGGAATTCAATACCTGTGACGACCACGTGTTATCGAATTTCAACTATTATCATTTGTTTTTGTTTTTAAGAGGGGGGATTTCGTTAGCCATGTTTTTAATTTGACATCTATTTGTACTGGCCTGCAGTAAAATTGATATCTAATGACCGTCTAATATACCTCCAGCCACATAATTATTTGTTCTTTTCTGTCCGGTGAATGCATAATTTTTGAGGCCTGTAATCTAACTGGACAACAGTAAAATTGTTATACAATGACCGCCTAATTTACCTCCAGCCATATTATCAATTGCGCTTTTCTGTTCGGTGATTGAATACTTTTTGGGGACTGTAGTCCACTGGCCTGCAGTAAAATTGATATCTATTGACCGTCTAATATACAGGGAGTGCAGAATTATTAGGCAAGTTGTATTTTTGAGGATTAATTTTATTATTGAACAACAACCATGTTCTCAATGAACCCAAAAAACTCATTAATATCAAAGCTGAATATTTTTGGAAGTAGTTTTTAGTTTGTTTTTAGTTTTAGCTATTTTAGGGGGATATCTGTGTGTGCAGGTGACTATTACTGTGCATAATTATTAGGCAACTTAACAAAAAACAAATATATACCCATTTCAATTATTTATTTTTACCAGTGAAACCAATATAACATCTCAACATTCACAAATATACATTTCTGACATTCAAAAACAAAACAAAAACAAATCAGTGACCAATATAGCCACCTTTCTTTGCAAGGACACTCAAAAGCCTGCCATCCATGGATTCTGTCAGTGTTTTGATCTGTTCACCATCAACATTGCGTGCAGCAGCAACCACAGCCTCCCAGACACTGTTCAGAGAGGTGTACTGTTTTCCCTCCTTGTAAATCTCACATTTGATGATGGACCACAGGTTCTCAATGGGGTTCAGATCAGGTGAACAAGGAGGCCATGTCATTAGATTTTCTTCTTTTATACCCTTTCTTGCCAGCCACGCTGTGGAGTACTTGGACGCGTGTGATGGAGCATTGTCCTGCATGAAAATCATGTTTTTCTTGAAGGATGCAGACTTCTTCCTGTACCACTGCTTGAAGAAGGTGTCTTCCAGAAACTGGCAGTAGGACTGGGAGTTGAGCTTGACTCCATCCTCAACCCGAAAAGGCCCCACAAGCTCATCTTTGATGATACCAGCCCAAACCAGTACTCCACCTCCACCTTGCTGGCGTCTGAGTCGGACTGGAGCTCTCTGCCCTTTACCAATCCAGCCACGGGCCCATCCATCTGGCCCATCAAGACTCACTCTCATTTCATCAGTCCATAAAACCTTAGAAAAATCAGTCTTGAGATATTTCTTGGCCCAGTCTTGACGTTTCAGCTTGTGTGTCTTGTTCAGTGGTGGTCGTCTTTCAGCCTTTCTTACCTTGGCCATGTCTCTGAGTATTGCACACCTTGTGCTTTTGGGCACTCCAGTGATGTTGCAGCTCTGAAATATGGCCAAACTGGTGGCAAGTGGCATTTTGGCAGCTGCACGCTTGACTTTTCTCAGTTCATGGGCAGTTATTTTGCGCCTTGGTTTTTCCACACGCTTCTTGCGACCCTGTTGACTATTTTGAATGAAACGCTTGATTGTTCGATGATCACGCTTCAGAAGCTTTGCAATTTTAAGAGTGCTGCATCCCTCTGCAAGATATCTCACTATTTTTGACTTTTCTGAGCCTGTCAAGTCCTTCTTTTGACCCATTTTGCCAAAGGAAAGGAAGTTGCCTAATAATTATGCACACCTAATATAGGGTGTTGATGTCATTAGACCACACCCCTTCTCATTACAGAGATGCACATCACCTAATATGCTTAATTGGTAGTAGGCTTTCGAGCCTATACAGCTTGGAGTAAGACAACATGCATAAAGAGGATGATGTGGTCAAAATACTCATTTACCTAATAATTCTGCACGCAGTGTACCTCCAGCCACATAATCACTTGATCATTTATGTACGGTGAATGCAAAATTTTTGGGACCTGTAATCTAACTGGCAAACAGTAAAATAATTGGTGCCTGTACTACACTATCCTGCATTAAAATTGATATCCATTGACCGTCTAATATACCTCCGGCCACATAATCAATTGATCTTTTATGTACGGTGAATGCATAATTTTTGGTGCCTGTAATCTAACTTGCAAACAGTAAAATTGTTATAAGATGACCGCCTAATTTACCTCCAAGCCATATTATCAATTGTGCTTTTCTGTACGGTGATTGAATAATTTTTGGGGCCTGTACTCCACTGGCCTGCAGTAAAATTGATAACCATTGACCGTCTAATATACCTCCAGCAACATAATCACTTGATCATTTATGTATGGTGAATGAAAAATCTTTGGGGCCTGTAATCTAACTGGCAAACAGTAAAATTATTATACGGTGACCGCCTAATTTACCTCCAGCCACATTATCAATTGTGCTTTTCTGTACGGTAAATGAATAATTTTTGGGGCCTGTAGTCCACTAGCCTGCAGTAAAATTGATATCTATTGACCGTCTAATATACCTCCAGCCACATAATCACTTGATCATTTATGTACGGTGAATGCAAAATTTTTGGGACCTGTAATCTAACTGGCAAACAGTAAAATAATTGGTGCCTGTACTACACTATCCTGCATTAAAATTGATATCCATTGACCGTCTAATATACCTCCGGCCACATAATCAATTGATCTTTTATGTACGGTGAATGCATAATTTTTGGTGCCTGTAATCTAACTTGCAAACAGTAAAATTGTTATAAGATGACCGCCTAATTTACCTCCAAGCCATATTATCAATTGTGCTTTTCTGTACGGTGATTGAATAATTTTTGGGGCCTGTACTCCACTGGCCTGCAGTAAAATTGATAACCATTGACCGTCTAATATACCTCCAGCAACATAATCACTTGATCATTTATGTATGGTGAATGAAAAATCTTTGGGGCCTGTAATCTAACTGGCAAACAGTAAAATTATTATACGGTGACCGCCTAATTTACCTCCAGCCACATTATCAATTGTGCTTTTCTGTACGGTAAATTGAATAATTTTTGGGGCCTGTAGTCCACTAGCCTGCAGTAAAATTGATATCCATTGACCGTTTAATATACTGTACCTCCGGCCACATAATCACTTGATTATTTATGTATGTTGAATGCATAATTTTCGGGGCTTGTAATCTAACTGGCCAACAGTAAAATTGTTATAAGGTAACCGCCTAATGTACCTCCAGCCACATTATAAATTGTTCTTTTCTATTCGGTGAATGCCTAATGTTTGGGGCCTGTAATACACTGGCTTGCAGTAAAATTGATATTGAATGACCTTCTAATATACCTTCAGCCACATAATTAATTCTTCTTTTCTGTCCGGTGAATGCCTAATGTTTGGGACCTCTGAGGAATTCAACACCTGTTGATGACGATCTCGTGTTATTGAATTTTAACTATTATCATTAGTTTTTTTTTCAAGAGGTGGGATTTCGTTAGCCATGTTTTTAATCCAATTTTAGATTTTTTTGTTCTTTTAAACATATGTATTTGACATCTATTTGTACTGGCCTGCAGTAAAATTGATATCTAATGACCGTCTAATATACCTCCAGCCACATAATTATTTGTTCTTTTCTGTCCGGTGAATGCCTAATGTTTGGTGCATGTACTACACTATCCTGCATTAAAATTTATATCCATTGACCATCTAATATACCTCCGGCCACATAATCAATTGATCTTTTATGTACGGTGAATGCATAATTTTTGGGGCCTGTAATCTAACTGGCCAACAGTAAAATTGTTACACCATGACAGCCTAATTTACCTCCAGCCATATTATCAATTGTGCTTTTCTGTACGGTGATTGAATAATTTTTGGGGCCTGTAGTCCACTGGCCTGCAGTAAAATTGATATCCATTGACCGTCTAATATACCTCCAACCACATAATCACTTGATCATTTATGTACGGTGAATGCAAAATTTTTGGGGCATGTAATCTAACTGGCAAACAGTAAAATGATTATACGGTGAGCGCCTAATTTACCTCCAGCCACATTATCAATTGTGCTTTTCTGTACGGTGAATGAATAATTTTTGCGGCCTGTAGTCCACTATCCTGCAGTAAAATTGATATCCATTGACCGTCTAATATATGTACCTCCGGCCACATAATCACTTGATTATTTATGTACGTTGAATGCATAATTTTTTGGGCCTGTAATCTAACTGGCAACAGTAAAATTGTTATAAGGTAACTGCCTAATGTACCTCCAGCCACATTATCAATTGTTCTTTTCTATTCGGTGAATGCCTAATGTTTGGGGCCTATAATGCACTGGCCTGCAGTAAAATTGATATCCAATTACCCGTCTTATATACCTCCAGCCACATAATCACTTGATGTTTTCTGTCAGGTGAATGCCTAATTTTTGGGGCCTGTACTCCCGTGGCCTAAAATAAAATATTTCTAGGCTCCAGCAGGCGACATTTTTGACAGTTTCCGTTTAAGACGGAAGAAAATGGCCCCTGATTAAAATACATATTTTTTGTGGGAATTTTTGCCATTGATCCCCCTCTAGTATGTCACTGTCCATGTTGTGGGAAGATTTTTGCACTTCTTGTAAGTATTTGGTGACTGCAATAAAGACCTGAAGGTATTTCAGGTTAACTTGCCATTAAAGTGAATGGGGCCCACCGTGAATTTGTGGTTAGTGAACATTTGATCGCGTTCACGAACCACATGTTCATCCATCACTACTGATGACGACAGCAAAGTCTTGCCTGTTGGTACTCTGGCACACATGGCTGACTTCATGTTAGGCTGCCTTTCTCGCGACCCGCACGTTATACACATTTTAGACAACACGGATTACTGGTTGTTCACCCTTCTCGACCCCCGCTACAAAGAGAACTTCTCATCTCTCTTTCCTCTGGTGGAGAGGATGAGCAAATCGGTGCAATACCAGAAGATCCTTGTTGAAAAATTGCTCCATAAATTTCCATCTGACAACACTGGCGGGAGAGTCTGTAGTTTCTTGGCCAACCGAGGAGGGGAGACAAGGAAAACACGCAGCAGTTTCAACAGAGGCAGGGCAACACTCTCCAAAGCCTGGGACAGTTTCATGACACCCCGACAGCACCCTCGCCCTGATGCGCGGCCTAGTGTCACAAGGAGGGAAAATTTTGGAAGATGGTGAAGGAGTACGTAACAGACCGTGTCAGCATCCTCAATGATCCCTCAGTGCCTTACAACTACTGGGTGTCCAAGCTGGACACGTGGCACGAACTGGCGCCCTACGCCTTGGAGGTGCTGGCCTGCCCTGCCACCAGCATTGTGTATGAGCAGGTATTTAGTGCTGCTGGTGGCATTATAACAGATAAGCGTATCGCCTGTCAACTGAAAATGCTGACAGATCGACTCTTATAAAAATGAACAAGGCCTGGATTGATCATGACTTCTCGACTCTACCAGAGCAAAGCTGATGAACATAAAGGCACTTTAAATGTGTTGTTTATAATGTACTGAATGCACTGTATTCCCATGCACTACTTCCACCACAAACAAGGATATGTGGTTGAATCTTCGTTTTCTCATCCTCCTCCTCCTCTTCCATCATATCAACACATGCTTATTTGTCACATATAATGCCCTTCACATATAATGTTTTACAGGGTCAGCTCACCAGCAAGCCCTCACCTACAATGTTTTACAGTGTCAGCTCACCAACAGGCCCTAGCATATAATTTTTTAAAGGGTCAGCTCACCAGAAGGCCCTCGCATATAATGTTTTGCAGGGTCAGCTCACCAGCAGGCCTTTGCATATAATTTTTTAGAGGGTAAGCACACCAGCAGGCCCTCGCATATAATGATTTACAGGGTCAGCTCACCAGCAGGCCTTCACCTACAATCTTTTACAGGGTCAGCTCACCTGCAGGCCCTCACCTAATTATAACTAATAGGTAATTTGCGCTCATGCTGCCTTGCTTGGATGTGGTAGCCGTAGCAGTTTCTCAGGCTCCCTCTCCAGAACCGAACCTTGATTCCCCTATACCCGTGGTCACCATGGTTTGTGCTGACAATAACATCGAAAGTTATCAAATGGATCGTCGCCGTCACGGGGACGTGCGATTGGCCCCAGGTTATCTAGAGTCACCAAAGGGGCAGCAGGCCCTCGCCCATAATGTTTTAGATGGTCAGATAAGCAGGCCCTTGCTCCAAATGTGTGTATGCTGTGTATGATGCCCTCCTTTATGTGTAACAAAGGGTGTATTGCAGTGACGGTTCCTTGTAATTTTTGGCAGCCCTTTCACTTGAATAGTGCATAGGCTTTATGAGTGTAGGAGTCCCACTACCTGAACAATTGTACCACAATGTGAATGAGGCCCTCCTTTATGTGATATACAGGTTGTATCGGAGTGCCTCTTCCTTGTAATTTTTGGCAGCACTTGCACTTTATATACAAGTAAATATATAGGAAAGAATGTTTTCCAACAATTTTTCCTCTATAATAAATTTTTTTCGGTTTGGTGCGTATTATTGTCAGTCTGTAAAAGTGGTGTACTACTCAGACAATATCGTCCCAGCAGCGACCTAGGAGTCCAAAATGCATCCAGACATCCTCCCCATGCTGTTCCTGAACAATTTAGGTGGTGTTTCCATCATTTTCTGGCATTTTCCTAAGAACCAGGCACCCCCCCCCTCTTCAGAGCAGGGGGTGCCTGGTTTAATGCTCGGGTTCTCCCATTGACTTCCATTATACTCGGGTTCTCTGTAGAGCACTGGAGCATCCTCATGTGTTCGGCCAGAGCACCCGAGCACTTTGGTGCTCGATCAACACTAGTCAGACTCAGTAGTTCTAATAGGTAGCACAGATACAGCCTTCAAAAGAGTTGCTCAGGATTTTACTGTTGATGGCCTATCCTCAGCATAGCCTCTCAATACCTGATTGGTGGAGGATTAATACCCTGCACCCCTGACGATCAGCTGTTTTGGGGTAGCTCCAGCGGCAGAAGTCACTGTTGGAACCACACTGCTCTGTCCTTTTTATAGTGAATGGAAATGGTAAGTGAATGTGAGCAGCACTTGAAGTGATTGTGAGCAGCACTGTAGTAACCATTAGGGTATTTGGAACAGTTAAAAACACTTGGTTGAAGGCTTAGGTACACTATATGTATAGAGGGCTTATTTTAAGTATGCAAATGTTTCAGGTCCCAAAGTCTTTACTAAGGCATTTAGGGCCTGTTTACATGAATTTTTTTGGCGCTGTTTTCATGCAGAATCTGTGCCAAAAAAAGCCTCTAAAAAGCCTCCCATTCATTTCAATGGGAAGCAGAACTTGCCTTTTTTTCCAAGCTGAAAAACAGTTTATTACAAAATAAGCAGAAATACTAATAAATAAAAGTGTCAACTATATTAAAGTGAATACTATGTGGATTCGCTCTGGTAGTTGGGATAAGTGGGTGCAGTACAGAGGTAAAGTGCAAGTTCGTAATTCAAATGTCCGTGTTTATTCACACATAAGGTCAAACAAAAAACACTCTTTGCAGGGTTGGTGTTTGTTCACACCGAGTAGAAAGTTCATGCATAACAAAAAACATCACCTTGTCGGCGGTTGCGCCTCCAGCAGTCTAAATGCAGGCTTTAGGTGGCCTGCTCTCCCACCACACGGGTCTCAGCTTTTCAGCCCAGCACAGGGCTCAGATCACAACACACAGGGCGTTCTCTGCTGCTTTTTGTTTGATTTTTCACTCCCTGCCTTTCCAAAGCCATAATTTCTTTTATTTTTCCATTCACATAGCCGTATAAGGGCTTATTTTTGTGCTATCTAATGTTATTTTATATTGCATACCATGGGTTTGGTTTTTACGATGTTCTCTATGTGGTAAAACTGACCTTTTACCTTCATTTGCTGGGTCAGTATGATTACAGTGTTACCACATTTATATGGTTTTTCTTGTGTTTTAATACTTACAAAAAAAATACAAAGGAAAAAAATTATTTCCTTTGCAAAATTCTCATCCCCACACCATTTTATATTTACATCTAAGGAGCTGTGTAAGGGCAAATTTTTTTTACTGTAATTTTTATTGGGGATGAGTCAATCGACCTTCGGATCCAAGATCCGAAGTCGATTCGCTCAAAACTTCGTTTTAATGCTGTACGGAGACATGTCTTTGCATAGTATTCAAATGTATGGGCTTCGGCAAGTTGAAATTAGTTATCACCAAAGTCTCGCCAGACTTCGGTAAATACTGAATAACTTTGGCATTCGATTTTTAAACATTTTATAACAGGAATCCGAAGTAGGCTTCAGTGAGAATTAATGTCCCTCACCGGAGCCCATACATTTGAAGACAAATCTCCATACAGAATTCAAATGGGGTTTTGAACGTATTGATTTTGGATCTTGGATCTGAAGGTCGATTCGCTCAACACTAGTTTTTATCGATATATTTTGCTGTTTTTTGACTTTTTGATCACTTGTTGTTCAACCTTTTGGGAGGTGAAATGACAAAGGAGTTGAATGTGCATTTCTTTCCCCATTACAGTATTCACCATATGGGATAAATCTAAATTATAAAAATGTCTGTTTGCCTGTCTGTCCTCTATAGGCATCCAGACGCCTGAACCTTTGGACACCAAATTTGGCAGATAGATACATAAGGTATTTGGGAAGATATTCATAATGTCTATCTCCTATATCATCCTTCTTCGCCTCTCGCTTTCTTAAACTTAACATGGATAAGACAGAATTCATAATCTTTCCCCCATCTTGTTCAACCTCCCCAACAGACCTATCTATCATGATCAATGGCTGCACACTCTCCCCAGTCAACAAAGCCCGCTGCCTTGGAGTGACCTTGGATTCTGCCCTTTCCTTCCGACCGCACATCCAAACCCTTTCCACCACTTGCCGCCTCCAACTCAAAAACATCTCCCGCATCCGTGCTTTCCTTAACTTTGAATCTGCGAAAATGCTTGTACATGCCCTCATTATCTCCCGCCTAGACTACTGCAACATTCTCCTCTGTGGCCTTCCATCTAGCACTCTCGCACCCCTCCAATCTATCCTCAACTCTGCTGCCCGACTAATCCACCTCTCACCCTATTACTCCTCTACCTCTCCCCTCTGCCAATCCCTTCACTGGCTCCCCATTGCCCAACGAATTCACTTCAAAGTACTAACAAATACATACAAGGCCGTCCATAACCTGTCCCCTCCCTACATCTCTGAGCTACTTTCCCGATACACCCCCACACGCACTCTCCGATCCTCACAAGACCTCCTTCTCTCCTCTCATTGCCTCTTCCCACAATCGACTCCAAGATTTCTCCCGTGCATCCCCCATACTCTGGAACTCGCTACCCCAACATATCAGACTCTCACCTACAGTGGAATCCTTCAAAAGAAACCTGAAAACCCACCTCTTCAGACAAGCCTACAACCAGTGACCCTGCTGCCTCTATACTGCCATGACCAACTTAACCTGCACCTACTGTGTCCTTCTCCCATACGATGTAGATTGTAAGCCCTCACGGGCAGGGCCCTCTCTCCTTCTGTACTAGTCTGTAACTCGTCTTGTTCCTGCTTAGTGCACTTGTCTGTATTAGGTATGTGCACCCCTTATCATATGTACAGCGCTATGGAATGAATGGCGCTTTAATAATAAATAATAATAAAGGACAGTTAAGGAGCAGGGCGCTGTGGAGGTCACATTTAACTTGCGGGGGACTGTGGAGGTCACAGTTAAGGGAGTAGGGTTCTGTGGAGGTCACAGTTATGGGGGTAGGGCACTGTGGAGGTCACAGTTAATGGGGCAGGGTGCTGTGGAAATTACAGTGATGGGGGTAGGGCACTGTGGAGGTCACAGTTAAGACGGTGGGGTTCTGTGGAAGTCACAGTTGAGAGCAGGGAGCTGTGGTGGTCACTGTTATGGGGGATAGTTAAAAATAAAATAAACAGTGTGTAAGTGCTGGGGTATATAGGGATAGCAATAGCTCTATAAAAAAATAATTTAGATTTTATTTTTAATATGGATGATTTGAATTTTTTATATTTTTAAAAACTTTTTACCTTGTTTCACATTTTTAAAGTTCCCCTAGAAGACTTTAACATCTAAACCATCATTGCAGTCCACAGGCAGGGCTCCATAGGAACATGGCTGTGGGAGGTCTTGGACCATTCAGAGAGCCTGAGGTCGCCAAAGTAACTGAACAGCTTCCTCGGTCTCAGTGTGAGGGAGCCATTTGAGGTCCAGGAGGGCAGCACTCCTGAGGTTTCACCATTCAAATGCCATAGTTACAATATGAAGGGTTAGGCTACTTTCACACTAGCGTTAATACTTTCCTGTATTGAGATCCGTCATAGAAAAATATGCTTCCTTGTCAATGGGGACAATGGGGACAAAAAGTAACAGAACAGAATGGAGAGCTCCAAAATGCATTCCGTTCTGTTTTCATACCGGAAAGCAAACCACAGCATGCTGCGGTTTGCTCTCCATCCTCAGATGCGTCATGACCCACAATGCAAGTCAATGGGGATGGATCCGTTTTTTCTGACACAATCTGACACAATAGAAAACGGATCCATCACCAATTGACTTTTAATGGAGTTCATGACGGATCCGTCTTGGCTATGTTAAAGATAATACAACCGGATCCGTTAAAAAAAGATGCAGCAAAAACTCTAGTGTGAAAGTACCTTAAATGAAGGGTTAAATGGATTCTATCACTTCAGCAAATGGCATTTATCAATTAAACAAAGTTAAAACAAAGCACTTACTAGTGTATTGTGATTGTCCATATTACCTCCTTTGCTGGCTTGATTCATTTTTCAATCACATTATAAACTGCTCGTATCTAGGGGCTACGTCCACCCTGCAATTCAGCAACAGTGGCCGTGGCCTGGGACAACAGAGAGGCCGGCGTATAATGTGGTGGAAAAATGAATCAAGCCAGCAAAGGAGGCAATATGGACAATCACAATACATTAGTATTGTGTGCATTAGTACATTTTTGTAGAAATTCTTTCTACATGATAAATGCCATTTGTTAAAGTGGCACTCGTGTCCCTGTTTTGGACCAGTTTGTACACATTTATGGGAGGACATCCTACATAAGGTTTCTATTGTATACAGTATTTTTATGTTGTGGTGCTCAATAAATATTTATATTTTTTATATACACTGGATGTGCAGTCTACTCGTATAGCCTTTCTGATTTTTGTTACACTTATTTGTTGAAGTAAGACAACCCCTTTAAATGTCTGTGATTGGCATTATCGCCAAACACAGACAATGCCTCCAGGATCTGCTGTATAAAAAAAGCAGGCTCCTGGCTGCTATAGTGCCCACTTAGCTTCTGAACGGGCACTGTCTTTAAAGAACAAACATCAAATGTACATGTACACCAGATTGCTGGAAGGGGTTCATAATTAGTTATGAGCCGCAGGGGCAATATTCGAATTTGCGATATTTCACAAATATTTGGTAGAATATTTGTCATATACAGTACAGACCAAAAGTTTGGACACACCTTCTCATTCAAAGAGTTTTCTTTATTTTCATGACTATGAAAATTGTAGATTCACACTGAAGGCATCACAACTATGAATTAACACATGTGCAATTATATACATAACAAACAAGTGTGAAACAACTGAAAATATGTCATATTCTAGGTTCTTCAAAGTAGCCACCTTTTGCTTTGATTACTGCTTTGCACACTCTTGGCATTCTCTTGATGAGCTTCAAGAGGTAGTCCCCAGAAATGGTTTTCACTTCATAGGTGTGCCCTGTCAGGTTTAATAAGTGGGATCTCTTGCCTTATAAATGGGGTTGGGACCATCAGTTGCGTTGAGGAGAAGTCAGGTGGATACACAGTTGATAGTCCTACTGAATAGACTGTTAAAATTTGTATTATGGCAAGAAAAAAGCAGCTAAGTAAAGAAAAACTAGTGGCCATCATTACTTTAAGAAATGAAGGTCAGTCAGTCAGCCGAAAAATTGGGAAAACTTTGAAAGTAAGGGCTATTTGACCATGAAGGAGAGTGATGGGGTGCTGCGCCAGATGACCTGGCCTCCACAGTCACCGGACCTGAACCCAATCGAGATGGTTTGGGGTGAGCTGGACCGCAGAGTGAAGGCAAAAGGGCCAACAAGTGCTAAGCATCTCTGGGAACTCCTTCAAGACTGTTGGAAGACCATTTCAGGGGACTACCTCTTGAAGCTCATCAAGAGAATGCCAAGAGTGTGCAAAGCAGTAATCAAAGCAAAAGGTGGCTACTTTGAAGAACCTAGAATATGACATATTTTCAGTTGTTTCACACTTGTTTGCTATGTATATAATTCCACATGTGTTAATTCATAGTTTTGATGCCTTCATAGTCATGAAAATAAAGAAAACTCTTTGAATGAGAAGGTGTGTCCAAACTTTTGGTCTGTACTGTATGCGCGAATTCGAGATTATTTTCTTGATTGCAAAAAAATGGGTAATGTAATATTTGCGTAATGGGCGCGAAATACAGGCGTGGGTCACTATAGCTCCATTTTTCAAGCTGCTAGAAGTTTCCTGAGACTGGAGAAAATGGTTGGCACGGCAGAACATTACAATAGCTTTGTATACAGATAGAGTGCTCCAATATATTCGAGATTGCAAAATCGGCACTAATGATGCAAATATTTAGGCACAATACGTGCAACTTCACGTTTTGAGAGGTCTGACTACTTATTAGTGATTGTTGCACTAAGTATTCTTGTGAACTTGTGACATCACAGCGCTATGTATGTATGTATGGACAGCAGAACCTATCAGCTACACTATATCACTATCTAACCTACACTGACTATCTCCCACTAAACATCTATATTATATTTATAAGCTAACTAACTAACTAATGTAATTACACAGGAAAGCAGAGAACATAGCAATAACACTGCTGCCTCTCTCAGATCTGCAAAATACTGCATACTGCATAAAATATTCGAAATTCCAAATATATATCACTACATTCTAAATATTCGCGAATTCTCGAAGTGCCGATATTCGCGATTAATATTCGCTATTCAAATATTCGCGCCCAACACTTTTCATAAGAACTACTATATATTTGAATTCCAGCACAAGTTGAATCATAGATATGTGTATATTATTCCTATGCATCAAAGAATTGTATTCTGTCTACCAGATGTTCGAGAGAAACTGAATGAACAATCGAGAAATCAGAAAATACACACATGGCATTCACAAGGTTGAATGAGCAGCCATTCAAGAATGTTGATGGATATGACACTTGGCAAAATGTGCTAAGTTAAGCTTATGACCACAAAAAGGTTTTAGGTCAAAAGAATGATGTAGGAGAAACAGACAGCAGAAGAAGTCTCCAGGGCCTTGTTTCAGGCTATCAGTATTCGCACACTTTGAACAAGCTTTTCTAGCAGTGTTTTTACTTTTAATCCTGTAAGCAGCATGCTGTGGGTTAGGCTTGGTTTACACCAGTACTTTTGGGACATACTGGCGATGTATATGTTTAAAGAGCATCTGTCAGCAGATTTGTACCTATGAAACTGCCTGGCCTGTTGCTTGCACGCATGGCAGCTGAAGACATCTATGTTGGTCCCATGTTCATATGTGTTGCATTGCTGAGAAAAATTAAGTTTTATTATATGCAAATGAGTCTCTAGGAGCAACGGGGGCGTTGCCGTTACACCTAGAACCTCTGCTCTTTTTACAACTGCAACACCTATTGCACTTTAGGAGTAGTCAGGGCCAGGTGTGATCATGTTTACACTGCCTGGCCCTGTCAATAAAAGTGCAGAGGGTGCGGCAGTTGCAGAGAGAGCTGAGCCTCTAGGTTTAATGGTAATGCCCCGTTGCTCCTAGAGGCTCATTTTCATATATTAAAGTTTCATTGTTCTAAGCAATGCGGGCACATATGAACATTGGACCAACACAGATGTCTTCAGATGCCAAGCACATATGTAACAGGTCAGCCAGTTTTAGGCCTCATGCACACGACAGTATTTTTTCTCGGTCCGCAAAACGGGGTTCCGTTGTTCCGTGATCCGTTTCCGTGTGTCTTCCTTGATTTTTGGAGAATCACCAGACATGAAAAGTGAAAAAAAAATCTAAGTCAAGTTTGCCTTGCAAATGATAGGAAAAAAACGGACACGGATCACGGACGCGGAGGACAATCTTGTGTGCCTCCGTGTTTTTTCACAGACCCATTGACTTGAATGGGTCCGCGAACCGTTGTCCGTGAAAAAAATAGGACAGGTCATATTTTTTTGACGGACTGGAAACAAGGATCACGGACGCGGATGACAAACGGTGCATTTTCCGAGTTTTCAACGGACCCATTGAAAGTCAATGGGTCCGCAGAAAATCACAGAAAACGGAACAGCGGACACGGAACACAACAACTGTCGTGTGCATGAGGCCTTATAGGTACAAATCTGCTGGCAGATGCCCTTTAACCTGCCCTTAGACTTAGGGCTCATTCACACAACCATATGAATGGGTCCGCATCCGTTCCGCAATTTTGCAGAACGGGAGAGGACCCATTTACAGGGAGTGCAGAATTATTAGGCAAGTTGTATTTTTGAGGATTCATTTTATTATTGAACAACAACCATGTTCTCAATGAACCCAAAAAACTCATTAATATCAAAGCTGAATATTTTTGGAAGTAGTTTTTAGTTTGTTTTTAGTTTTAGCTATTTTAGGGGGATATCTGTGTGTGCAGGTGACTATTACTGTGCATAATTATTAGGCAACTTAACAAAAAACAAATATATACCCATTTCAATTATTTATTTTTACCAGTGAAACCAATATAACATCTCAACATTCACAAATATACATTTCTGACATTCAAAAACAAAACAAAAACAAATCAGTGACCAATATAGCCACCTTTCTTTGCAAGGACACTCAAAAGCCTGCCATCCATGGATTCTGTCAGTGTTTTGATCTGTTCACCATCAACATTGCGTGCATCAGCAACCACAGCCTCCCAGACACTGTTCAGAGAGGTGTACTGTTTTTCCTCCTTGTAAATCTCACATTTGATGATGGACCACAGGTTCTCAATGGGGTTCAGATCAGGTGAACAAGGAGGCCATGTCATTAGATTTTCTTCTTTTATACCCTTTCTTGCCAGCCACGCTGTGGAGTACTTGGACGCGTGTGATGGAGCATTGTCCTGCATGAAAATCATGTTTTTCTTGAAGGATGCAGATTTCTTCCTGTACCACTGCTTGAAGAAGGTGTCTTCCAGAAACTGGCAGTAGGACTGGGAGTTGAGCTTGACTCCATCCTCAACCCGAAAAGGCCCCACAAGCTCATCTTTGATGATACCAGCCCAAACCAGTACTCCACCTCCACCTTGCTGGCGTCTGAGTCGGACTGAAGCTCTCTGCCCTTTACCAATCCAGCCACGGGCCCATCCATCTGGCCCATCAAGACTCACTCTCATTTCATCAGTCCATAAAACCTTTGAAAAATCAGTCTTGAGATATTTCTTGGCCCAGTCTTGATGTTTCAGCTTGTGTGTCTTGTTCAGTGGTGGTCGTCTTTCAGCCTTTCTTACCTTGGCCATGTCTCTGAGTATTGCACACCCTGTGCTTTTGGGCAAACCAGTGATGTTGCAGCTCTGAAATATGGCCAAACTGGTGGCAAGTGGCATCTTGGCAGCTGCACGCTTGACTTTTCTCAGTTCATGGGCAGTTATTTTGCGCCTTGGTTTTTCCACATGCTTCTTGCGACCCTGTTGACTATTTTGAATGAAACACTTGATTGTTCGATGATCACGCTTCAGAAGCTTTGCAATTTTAAGAGTGCTGCATCCCTCTGCAAGATATCTCACTATTTTTGACTTTTCTGAGCCTGTCAAGTCCTTCTTTTGACCCATTTTGCCAAAGGAAAGGAAGTTGCCTAATAATTATGCACACCTAATATAGGGTGTTGATGTCATTAGACCACACCCCTTCTCATTACAGAGATGCACATCACCTAATATGCTTAATTGGTAGTAGGCTCTCGAGCCTATAGAGCTTGGAGTAAGACAACATGCATAAAGAGGATGATGTGGTCAAAATACTAATTTGCCTAATAATTCTGCACTCCCTGTATTTCAATGGGGCTGCAAAAGATACGGACAGAACACCCATGTGCACAATACATTAGTAAGGGCCTTGTATTAACTTTCTCTGCATCATAAATGCCATTTGCCGAAGAGACACCCCCTTTAAAAGCACTGTCCCTACACAATATAAAAAATTAATCGAAAAGATAGTTTCACTTTAAAGATTATTTTAGTGTCTCAGTAATAAATTAAAGGTTCCTTATACAGTACGAATAGGAAGTGGTTGCTGTACTTCTGTAAATTATTCTCTCAAAAGTCTATACGATGGAATGGAAGAAATCACTACATGGAATGATACAAGTTATTACACTTTAATTCCATAAGGAAAAGCTGCATTCATCCCTGGGCAAAACAGTCTCAGAAGAAAAGAAAAAAGTAATGGGATGAAAGTGTCCAGACTGAAGTACTAGCCTATAAGAATGAAAACAGCTGAAAAAACAACCTGAAGAGAAATATTCACTAAGGCAACGACTGGATCAGGATGGAATTCAGTATCAAGTATGCAGCTAGTACACAATAAGTATACTGTAAAGCTTGTTTCACATTTGCATTGGACAGATCTGGCAGGCTTTTCCAGCTAGAAGCTGCCTGCTGGATCCGTCAATGCCGGACACTGCCAGAATTCCGCCCAGCCCCATTAACTATAATGGGGACCAGCAGAGATTCAGCCGCAACCCGGCAAATATGCAGAGAATCAGCAAGACGAAAACCGATGCACGCAACATTTTTGGTCTGGCTATTTCTTGGTATACATAGGCCGGATCTCCACTGGTCCTCATTATAGTTAATGGGGCCGGTAGGTATCAGGTACACCTTGGGTTGGACGGCACTCCTCTTTGTCATTCGGTACGGTGCTCAATGGTAGTGGAAGTAGTATAATAAAATTAGACCACGGCACTCTTATTTTTAATTTTAAATATTATATTTTCATTTCATTTTTCATTTCATTATTTTCAACATCCAGGAATAATAAATGCAAACGTTTCGGTCTTAACACGGGACCTTGTTCACGGCCTTAGTTACTTGCAGCATGTTGCCTATGGGATGCGGGATGCAGGTAGGTATCAGGTAGCGTCCAGCAGTGCCAGATCCAGACATCTCCGGCAGGTTGCTCCCTGTTGGAACAGCCTGCCGGAGATGTCTAACGCAAATGTGAAACAAATCTTAGTAATACTTTAAGTACATGATTATGCATGGGTATATTCCAGCCCAAATCAAGATATATAAAAAAGGTTCTAGATATTGGAGCAACCAGAACTAGGCTAACAGAATGTTACTACTCTTACCTTCTTAAATATGCCTTCTCAATGTTACATTACCGATGATTCTGGAAACTGATGATGTAGTTTTAGTTGAGGACTCTCTATACAGACTACTATGATACCGTATGTATTGAAATCTATGGAATCCCGTTAAAAGGGTTGCCTGCTTTGTTTTTCAGAGACAGCACTTGCGGTTATGTCTGGCAGCTCAGATTCATGCACTTGTACAGTAGACCGTGAGGACCGAGAACATAGGATGAGAGTGGAAGTGGCTTTAAAAATGTGATGTGTTGCAGAAGTCTCCCTTAGGCTGTTGCTCTCTAGGGTTGTGCAGCAAAAGGAGGGGACACCCTTTCTTCCCTCGGGGCAACCCCGGTTTTTGGGGCTCCTTCCTGATGTTAGCTGAGGGGCCCATAATAGTAGGGGTTTAGATGGGTGCAAGTCAGTGCATGTAGTGCAATGGCCAGTGTACAGTGTGGTAGGAGTCAGCAAATCATGCCACAGGCAGAAGAATAAATATCCCTTTTTGCTAAGTGCAAAATAGGGGTTGTAGTACATCCAACAATAATTTGGACACAGTGCAAATTCTTTCCCCAGATAGCAAGGTATGGAGGCTGGCAAAATAGCACCTAATAGCACTCTTAGTAAGTTATCTTGCTAAAGTTTATCTCACTAGTTTATTTGACTGGTAGCTGTAATCTGGTAATTATGGCTGTAGTGTCCACTGTTGGATACAGCTCTTTAGAGGCATGTCTTGCCAGGACATAGTAAAGTATGTTGGGTGTCTTAACTGTAATCCCTTACAAGCAGCAAAGTCTGGTTAGCTGTAGTCACAGGCTACCTTGCTGAATACTATGCTTAACCATGCAGATTCTAAGTTTTTTCTTAGCAGTAACTTTCACAGAGATTGGTTAGTCTCTGGATCCTGAGGCCGAAGGAAAAGTAGCACATGGACTTCAAAACAAGTACCTTGAGTTTAATGGAGCGGAAGTGAAAATGTGTTCTTATCAGTGATTGACAGCCACCCATTTGGATACTAAGCTCAGGAAGAACAGAAAGGATTAACACCCTATTAAATCAGGTATACTGTCTGGTAGGGTTAATTCTGCTGATTAAAATGATACCTGTTTTGTGAATATTGGTTGCAGCATTCCATGGAAAAATACTTTTATTCTTTATGCTTATTAGGGTTTTTGTGCAGTAAGTGGCGTGACTAACCCTGCAAAGCTAGGCTCCACCCCTCAGAGCACTGAAGCCCACAACAAATTCCCACAAAACAGGCACCATTTTCATTACCGACGATACCAATAAGTGTGCCTGGTTCACGAGGTTGATCTTACTGATAGGTGCTCTTTAATGAATAAATTCTAGGTTTGGCTGAATCTGCTCAGCTCCTCCTGCTCTATAAAATGCTGCCTGCAGATACATTGCATCTAGTTTTGTGTCGAGATGAGCAAATCAATTTGTTGGAATGCGAATTCAACCCAAATTCAGGATAATCTATAGTTTTGTGAATATACACTGTTATTTAGTTTTTTCCATAGCTAGAAGGCACAAATCCCTATAGATTCTTCAAACACTATGGGGGTCATTCATGATTATATATACGTCACTATTTGATGTATATCTGTCGCAGATTCGGTCGCAAAGGGGATTTACTGTTGAATCTGTGACTTCTTCTCCTTCCACGCCACGTACGCCAATTCTCAAAAGGAGGTGTGGCAGGCCCGTCTCATTTATCATTTTCTACACCAGTTTTTGGCGTAAATAATTATCAAAATCTACAGCAGCAAGAGAGCTGGTGTAGATTTAAGGCTGTTGGATGCCAGTGGGGGATGCGCCTAAGCTATGTAAAGACCAGCGCAGGGGGATTAAGACTGTCGTCTAAAACGCTGGTCTTAATAAATGACCACGTATTTACGTCAGTTGATTGATCACATGGACATCCATTGCGGACTCATGCTACTTCCTACACAATTTTATACTGAAATGGATCACTTTAACAGACGATTGGCCACACACAGGAAAATAAAGCACTCTAAATGTATTATTAATACAGGCTCTTCTTCACAAGCCCCATTTTATTTTATCCTATCACTTGTGTTATCCAGTGTGGTCTCCAGGAGTGAACAGAGATCCAGTCAGCAACAGCAGTCCAGAGCAGGTCCACAGCATAGGTGGTGGTCCATAACCATCTCGTTAGATCACAGGGTCTCCACCTCTCTCAGAAACCTAAATTACAACCATAGATCCTCCTCAATGCTAACTTGCATCAGGTGCACCTTACACACACTAACAGACAGCGAGATGCTCTGACCTCCTCCTCTTTATGACCTGGTCTGTGTGCCCATTACTACAGTCTTAATGGTACAGTACTCACCAAAAATACAGTGCCTGAAATAAATTGCACATACAGCTCTCTGTTGAGCACAATTTGTTGGACAAGGCATATTACATCAGAAAACATAACATGAAAAAACATAACAATATGTCAAGTAACAATAACATATCTATGTACGGTTGGTTGGGTGTCTTCTATGTCATGTGGATATGTATACATTTTTGCTACTACTTTTTTGTTAGTTTTTGAGTGATCATACAAGTTGGTTTAGTCATCGTTTTCCAGCTGCATGGTTTGATCTACTTTTACTAAAACTAAATTTACTGCACTAGTGTGAGATTTAAGAACAGTCCATACGATGCTCCACAAGTTGGTGAAGCGAGTTTATGTGACTGGACTATGCAAGTTGTCAGAATGAATAGTTACTGGAATAGTTATTGGAAGAGACACTAAGGGTCAAAAGGAATTTTCAAAGCTATGGTCTCTAAAGTATCCATGGTGATCAGTACACAAGCAGGGTATGACTTGTCTGGACCAAGCTGACTCACCAGACAGGGACATTGGGCAAAAACAGTATGGATGGTAATATAATGGGGTCCACTGTCCTAACAAGACTGGTGAATAATGTAAGAATGGAAGGACTGGATGCATGATAGATCCGAGTAAACTCAAGATATATATTTCATACAAATTAGCTGTAAATGATCCACACAATTGTTTTTATCTAAATTATCTTCTTTTCTATATATTTTACACCATTCTTTAACTTTGATCTTTCTATTTAAAACATCTACAAATCTATTGGTTTTCTTTAATCTAGAACACACACACTGGGGTTCTTTCAAAAAAGGACAATTCTGGTTCCTTCTAAATATCTGTGCATACTTCTGTGGACCACCTCATCTATACATTAAATTTTTCAAGACCTGATGATGTAATAAAGTTAGTTTTAGTTTTGTAACAAATATTTTACATACATATTTAATAAGAAACTAACTTTACTTTAATGATCTTTTCTAGTCACTCCATCTATAAATCAAATTTTTCTATCCTTTTCTTATCTTTACTAATATTAGTGAACATATTACTATTATTTCAGCTGACATTATTCACCTACATTAATGCTTAGCAAATCCTGATGTTTTCAGGTGATGCAAATAATCATAATATTAAATACTATTTGAATCTTGATTCAGCTTCACATGATTTATAAAAATATAGCAACTTTGCATATACTGTTGATTAATTAATTAATTTGGTGTCAGCAGATCTTATACTGACTTATGTGTGTCCATGATTACAGACCACAAACAAACTCTAGATGTAAAATTAACCATGGAGGCACACAGTTCTGCATAGGAGCTGCAGACACACAAACAAAAATGATGTTATCCAATCCGCTCAGCGCCGTACATGAATGGCACTGGGTGGGTCTCTAAAGCACAGTGGGTGGCTTAGCCACCGGGTGCCTGCTGTTTTGAACAGTAGATACCTGGGGATAATGTATGCGATAGACAATAACATCAATTGCAGACATTTAAGCCCTCAGATGTCATGGTCGAATGTGAGTATGGCATCTGGAAGCTAAAAAACAGGGAGTGGGGCCTGTAAAGGCTCTCTCTAGATGGGATTTGGGGAGCTGGATAATGTGTACAGCAGGGTCAATCTTCCTGAATGATCCAAGGCTTCCACAGATAGGTTCCTATGCAAACCTATGTAAATGGCTGATTTGCCCTTTTTTGGTCGCTTCACCTCCCACAAAAAATTTAATAAAAAGTCATACACACCTCAAAATGGTATCAATGAAAAGTACATATTACCCCCAAAAAAATGAGCCCACAGCTCTGTACATAGGTACATAGTTAATACGGTTGAAAAAAGACACACGTCCATCAAGTTCAACCAACCTACACGTTTTCATAAGCATTAATGTTTTTTACTTTTAACAATTTGTTTAAACCCTTTTTGACACTGTCTACTGCTCCTGCTGTGACCACATCCTGAGGAAGTCTATTCCACAGCTTCACAGTTCTTACAGTAAAGAAGCTTTGACGCTTCCGGAGACTGAACTTTTTCCTCTCCAATCGGAGGCAGTGCCCCTTTGTCTTTTGAGCGCATTTTACATGGAACAGCTTTTCACTGTATTTTTTGCATGGCCCATTTATATTTTTGTATAGGTTGAACTAACAAAAAAGTTATATGGGTCATAATATGGCAGTGAAAATAAAAAAAATATATATTTTTTTTATGTTTTAATTTTTTTCATTATTAAAATGCCAAACAAATTCTAGAAACGTGGTATCGGCATAATGGTACTGACCCAGAGAATGAACGTAACAGGTCAGTTTTACCACATAGGAAACACTGTTAATCCAGAATCCGTAAAACTGTTGCAGAATTGCATTTTGTTTTCCACTTTCACCCCATTTTGATTTTTCTTTTCCAGCTTCACACTACCTCATATACAGGGAGTGCAGAATTATTAGGCAAGTTGTATTTTTGAGGATTAATTTTATTATTGAACAACAACCATGTTCTCAATGAACCCAAAAAACTCATTAATATCAAAGCTGAATATTTTTGTAAGTAGTTTTTAGTTTGTTTTTAGTTTTAGCTATTTTAGGGGGATATCTGTGTGTGCAGGTGACTATTACTGTGCATAATTATTAGGCAACTTAACAAAAAACAAATATATACCCATTTCAATTATTTATTTTTACCAGTGAAACCAATATAACATCTCAACATTCACAAATATACATTTCTGACATTCAAAAACAAAACAAAAACAAATCTGTGACCAATATAGCCACCTTTCTTTGCAAGGACACTCAAAAGCCTGCCATCCATGGATTCTGTCAGTGTTTTGATCTGTTCACCATCAACATTGCATGCAGCAGCAACCACAGCCTCCCAGACACTGTTCAGAGAGGTGTACTGTTTTCCCTCCTTGTAAATCTCACATTTGATGATGGACCACAGGTTCTCAATGGGGTTCAGATCAGGTGAACAAGGAGGCCATGTCATTAGATTTTCTTCTTTTATACCCTTTCTTGCCAGCCACGCTGTGGAGTACTTGGACGCGTGTGATGGAGCATTGTCCTGCATGAAAATCATGTTTTTCTTGAAGGATGCAGACTTCTTCCTGTACCACTGCTTGAAGAAGGTGTCTTCCAGAAACTGGCAATAGGACTGGGAGTTGAGCTTGACTCCATCCTCAACCCGAAAAGGCCCCACAAGCTCATCTTTGATGATACCAGCCCAAACCAGTACTCCACCTCCACCTTGCTGGCGTCTGAGTCGGACTGGAGCTCTCTGCCCTTTACCAATCCAGCCACGGGCCCATCCATCTGGCCCATCAAGACTCACTCTCATTTCATCAGTCAATAAAACCTTAGAAAAATCAGTCTTGAGATATTTCTTGGCCCAGTCTTGACGTTTCAGCTTGTGTGTCTTGTTCAGTGGTGGTCGTCTTTCAGCCTTTCTTACCTTGGCCATCTCTCTGAGTATTGCACACCTTGTGCTTTTGGGCACTCCAGTGATGTTGCAGCTCTGAAATATGGCCAAACTGGTGGCAAGTGGCATCTTGGCAGCTGCACGCTTGACTTTTCTCAGTTCATGGGCAGTTATTTTGCACCTTTGTTTTTCCACACGCTTCTTGCGACCCTGTTGACTATTTTGAATAAAACGCTTGATTGTTCGATGATCACGCTTCAGAAGCTTTGCAATTTTAAGAGTGCTGCATCCCTCTGCAAGATATCTCACTATTTTTGACTTTTCTGAGCCTGTCAAGTCCTTCTTTTGACCCATTTTGCCAAAGGAAAGGAAGTTGCCTAATAATTATGCACACCTAATATAGGGTGTTGATGTCATTAGACCACACCCCTTCTCATTACAGAGATGCACATCACCTAATATGCTTAATTGGTAGTAGGCTTTCGAGCCTATACAGCTTGGAGTAAGACAACATGCATAAAGAGGATGATGTGGTCAAAATACTCATTTGCCTAATAATTCTGCACTCCCTGTATATGCAATATTAAACAGTTCCAGTAGAAAGTACAATTTGTCCACAAAAAACAAGCCCTCATATGTGAACGAAAAAATAAAAAGATGATGGCCCCGGAAAAGCAGAAAGTGAAAAACAAAAAAGTGGAAAAAACCCTATGGGGGTGAATGGGTTAAAGGGAGTCTTTCACCACCAAAATGAATTTTTAACTATACATACCCCCAGGTAGGGTAAGTGACCATAAAAGTATACTCCTTTGTGATTCTATAATCCTGAGAAATTATTCTTTTTATTTTTATGCAAATAAAGTGTAAAGTAATTTACACTGAAGAGGACAGTATACTACTACAGAGGGATCTGGATGGATTGGAGGCTTGGGCAGATAAGTGGCAGATGAGGTTTAACACTGACAAATGTAAAGTTATGAACATGGGAAGGAATAATGCAAGTCACCCGTACATACTAAATGGTAAAACACTCGGTAACACTGACATGGAAAAGGATCTAGGAATTTAAATAAACAGCAAACTAAGCTGCAAAAACCAGTGTCAGGCAGCTGCTGCCAAGGCCAATAAGATAATGGGTTGCATCAGAAGGGGCATAGAAGCCCGTGATAAGAACATATTCCTACTACTTTACAAATCGCTAGTCAGACCACACATGGAGTACTGTGTACAGTTCTGGGCTCCTGTAAACAAGGCAGACATAGCAGAGCTGGAGAAGGTCCAGAGGAGGGCAACTAAAGTAATAACTGGAATGGGGGAACTACAGTACCCTGAAAGATTATCAAAATTAGGGTTATTCACTTTAGAAAAAAGACAACTGAGGGGAGATCTAATTAATATGTATAAATACACTGCTCAAAAAAATAAAGGGAACACAAAAATAACACATCCTAGATCTGAGTTAATTAAATATTCTTCTGAAATACTTTGTTCTTTACATAGTTGAATGTGCTGACAACAAAATCACACAAAAATAAAAAAATGGAAATCAAATTTTCAACCCATGGAGGTCTGGATTTGGAGTCACACTCAAAATTAAAGTGGAAAAACACACTACAGGCGGATCCAACTTTGATGTAATGTCCTTAAAACAAGTCAAAATGAGGCTCAGTAGTGTGTGTGGCCTCCACGTGCCTGTATGACCTCCCTACAACGCCTGTGCATGCTCCTGATGAGGTGGCGGACGGTCTCCTGAGGGATCTCCGCCCAGACCTGGACTAAAGCATCTGCTAACTCCTGGACAGTCTGTGGTGCAATGTGACGTTGGTGGATAGAGCGAGACATGATGTCCCAGATGTGCTTAATTGGATTCAGGTCTGGGGAACGGGCGGGCCAGTCCATAGCATCAATGCCTTCGTCTTGCAGGAACTGCTGACACACTCCAGCCACATGAGGTCTAGCATTGTCTTGCATTAAGAGGAACCCCGGTCCAACCGCACCAGCATATGGTCTCACAAGGGGTCTGAGGATCTCATCTCAGTACCTAATGGCAGTCAGGCTACCTCTGGCGAGCACATGGAAGGCAGTGCGGCCCTCCAAAGAAATGCCACCCCACACCATTACTGACCCAATGCCAAACCGGTCATGCTGGAGGATGTTGCAGGCAGCAGAACGTTCTCCGCGGCGTCTCCAGACTCTGTCACGTCTGTCACATGTGCTCAGTGTGAACCTGCTTTCATCTGTGAAGAGCACAGGGCGCCAGTGGCGAATTTGCCAATCTTGGTGTTCTCTGGCAAATGCCAAACGTCCTGCACGGTGTTGGGCTGTAAACACAACCCACACCTGTGGACGTCGGGCCCTCATATCACCCTCATGGAGTCTGTTTCTGACCGTTTGAGCAGACACATGCACATTTTTGGCCTGCTAGAGGTCATTTTGCAGGGCTCTGGCAGTTCTCCTCCTGTTCCTCCTTGCACAAAGGCGGAGGTAGCGGTCCTGCTGTTGGGTTGTTGCCCTCCTACGGCCTCCTCCACGTCTCCTGATGTACTGGCCTGTCTCCTGGTAGCGCCTCCATGCTCTGGACACTATGCTGACAGACACAGCAAACCTTCTTGCCATAGCTCGCATTGATGTGCCATCCTGGATAAGCTGCACTACCTGAGCCACTTGTGTGGGTTGTAGACTCCGTCTCATGCTACCACTAGAGTGAAAGCACCACCAGCATTCAAAAGTGACCAAAACATCAGCCAGGAAGCATAGGAACTGAGAAGTGATCTGTGGTCACCACCTGCAGAACCACTCCTTTATTGGGGGTGTCTTGCTAATTGCCTATAATTTCAACCTGTTGTCTATCCCATTTGCACAACAGCATGTGGAATTGATTGTCAGATCTATCCCATCATCTATTTATCCCCAGGACTGTGACTGTGACGAGGGGATATCCTCTGCGTCTGGAGGAAAGAAGGTTTGTACACAAACATAGAAGAGGATTCTTTACGGTAAGAGCAGTGAGACTATGGAACTCTCTGCCTGAGGAGATGGTGATGGTGAGTACAATAAAGGAATTCAAGAGGGGCCTGGATGTATTTCTGGAGTGTAATAATATTACAGGCTATAGCTACTAGAGAGGGGTCGTTGATCCAGGGAGTTATTCTGATTGCCTGATGGGAGTCAGGAAGGAATTTTTTATTCCCCTAAAGTGGGGAAAATTGCAGGTTAACAGGCCGAACTGGATGGACAGATGTCTTTTTTCAGCCTTATATACTATGTTAAAGTGTTCAATGCATAATGGGCGGAGCTGTTCTGTTTGATAGATCCTCCATCTGGCAGTAATTGTGCCATCCCTCTTGTTTGATTGCCAGTCATTGAGATTTCAGAGCTGGTAGCGATGACACATGGGAGTGGCCCCACCCACAGTGCACATAAAACCTTATTTGCATAAAAATAAAGAGAAGCATTTCTTAGTATTAGAGGGCTGTATTTTCACAGAAGTATGATTATGTTATGAGGCACCAACCCTACATGGTGTAAAATTATTTTGAGACTGATTTTGGAAGTGACAGACTCCCTTTCAATTCCAATTCCAGTCTTTACCAAATTGATTCACTCTTTTCAAGTGTACTTAATTAATTTGCCTGTTAAAGAGGTTGTCCGGGTTCAGAGCTGAACCCGGACATATCCCCATCTTGACCCCTACTTGACCCCTACAGTTACAGCATTTCATGCTCTGATACTCTCCTTTGTCCTGCGCTGAATCACGCAGGGCAAAAGCATTTTTTCGAGAGATCTGGTGTTGTACCGGGCTCTACATAGGGACTGCTAGGAGAAGGCTTCCACCTAGCACTAATGGGCGGGTTTTAGTGCTGTCCTAGCCTGTAAGACGGCTAGGGCAGCGCTAAAGCCGGCCCATCAGTTCTGGTGATGTTACCGGGAACACTGTTTTGTATGAATGCAGGGCGGGCTGGGACGGGGGGCAGGGAGGCAATTGCCCCCCAGGCCGCCCTAAAAAAACATCCGCTGGGCCGTCTTTAACAAATAATATATATATTTTTTTTTTTATTCCTCAGGGCCGCACCACCGATCACCACAGGCAGCGCGGCACTGGATGTCATTGCGGCAGCGGTGGTGGCGGCGCGCGATAGGAGATGAGCGCTTCTATTGTGGAAGCACTCATCTCCATATTCATCTGTATCGCCGTCCTCAGGACAACGATACAGATGCCTATCCTGCGGCAGGGCAGGGAGAGGCGTATCCTTTCCCTGTTCTTCTGATAGGCCGCAGGCACTAATGCCTGCAGCCTATCAGAGGCCGGCTCAGGCGGCGCAATGACGTCATTATCATTGTGCCGCCTGAGCTGGGCAGCACACAGCAGGGACACAGGCCGGAAGAGGCCTGCATAACATCACTGCTGATGGAGGTAAGTATTAGTGTTTTTTTTTTTTTCTTTGCGGGGAGAGCTGGCACTATGGGGGGGGGGGGAAGCTGGCACTATGGGCTGGCTGGCACTATGGGGGGGCTGGCACTATGGGGGGAGATGGCATTTCTTACAGCCCCATTTTTTTTTTGGGTGGCATTCTGGGGGCATTTCTTGCCCATTTTGGGGGTCACTATGGGGGCATTTCTTGCTGGCACATTATGGGGGGGCACCATGGGGGAGAAGAGCACTATGGGGGCATCTTGGGGCTCTAAAGGGGCTTTTTTATTATTGGCACATTATGGGGGGCATTATAGGGGGGCATCTGGTGGCACTATAGGGGCATTATTTGGGGGCACTATGGGGAAGTGGGGGCTCTAAAGGGGCTTTTTTTGGCACATTATGGGGGGCACTATGGCATCTGGTGGCACTAAGGGGGCATTTTTTACTGGCACATTATGGGAGGCATTATAGGGGAGACCGGCACTATGTAGCATTATTTGGGGGCACTATGGGGGAGTGGAGCACTATTGGGGCATCTGGTGGCACTAAGAAGGGGCATTTTTTACTGGCACATTATGAGGGAGAGGAGCACTATAGGGGCATCTGCTGGGGGCACTAAGAAGGGGCATTTTTTTTTACTGGCATATTATGGGGGACACTATGGGGGCATTTACTGGGGCACTATATAGGGGTATTTTATACTGGCATACATTATGGGGACATTAGCTCAACTGCTGGCACTAAGCAGGGGTATTTAATGTACTGTCATATTATAGGGAGAATTATTACTACTAGGAGGTATTATGTGGAGCTTTACTACTACTGGGGGGCTATGAGGAACATGATTACTAGTATGGGCACTATAGGGGCATTATTACTACTAAGTGTGCTCTGGCAGAAAATTATTTCTATTGGTGGGATTTTGGGGAGGACTGTTACTTTGGGTGGCACCCTGGCACAGTATCAGCTTAGCACAATTATTTTTGAGGGACATTATCTTTATACTATTAGTTTCTGGGCGCAGTTATTTTTTAGAACACTGTGTGCCAATAATTGTTGAAGGGGGCACTATCTGTGTGGTAGTAGTATTTCCAGGGGGACTGTTTCTGCAGTATAGTATTGGGGGTGCCAGGAAAGGGTGTTCAGAAGATGATAGAAATGTGGGAAACTAATGTCTGTTTGTCAATCTCTGCAGAGACGGGAGATGGCTGAAAAATCATCATGGCGGTCTGGTCTGAATGGAGAAGATGAGGAAAGAGAACGTTTACAACAAAGGTGACATCACTGGATGTAAGAGGTATGGGGCGCTATGTAGGAGAGGAGATGCTCCGGCTCCTCCCCCTGCCATTTGTAGACGGTGGATTCAGAGCTGGGTGAGGACGGCCAAAGGGGGCAGCAGGCCACGGGCGGGTGGCAGATGGTGGGGGGAACCACAGGCCTTGAGCAGGATCTGGGGAGGGAGGAGAGCGGAGGAGCTTCCTGGCTGTATCTTGTTGTATAAGCAGGCAGTGCAGCCAGGACAGGCCCTCCCCTCTCTGTATGATGTGTAGAGACAGGCCTCAACAATAGAATGTCAGCTGTACAGTGTTTGTTGGGTGTGGCCTATTATATGTAGGAGGGGCTTTTAATAATGGAAGGGCTAAAATGGGCCACTTGACTGGATTTGCCCCCCAGGACTAAGGCTGCCAGCCCTCCCCTGTATGAATGTAAACAAAAAAGCTCTTGGCCAGTGCAATACAGTGCATGGCAAAAGAGAGCATTGGAGCATGAAATGCTCCGATGCTCATATGAGGGGGGCCGAAGGGGTGAAGATGGGGATAGGTCCGGTCTCAGCTCTGAACCCAGACAACCCCTTTAACCTGAATCGGGATACAATAGATCTTGCTTGTGTAGTTTTGGAACGAAGCATAAAAGGAACATCTCATTTCTTCTACTACTAGAAAAATGTATATTTTGTATCTTTTTTTATATTGTTTAGCATCTGTCAAACTAAATAAAATATTACATGTCTGGCTTGCATACAAATTCAATAATGTGTCACTTGATATGTAGTGAAGCATTTCTTAGCATGGCAGTTATAGTAATACGTTGCTTTTCTTCCACAAACTTGCCAACGCTTGTAACTGGCAAAGCGCTTTCACTTCAGATCTTTGATACTGCACGAAATGGCTCGTCTTTACTCACCTACTTAATGAAATAATGAGACGGTTCTTATTTGTATAGGCTGCAGTTGCATGCTATAGACTTTCAATGATGAAGCAAACTGGAGGAATACTGTTTTCATTTCTTATAGCTCTAAGTATTATAACAAATCAAAGATTCATAATGAAAACAAATACAATTCACCACAAATGACTACTTTCAACATCTATGTGTGTGTCCTTTTGAAAGCAGCAGAATTCAAAAATGTTTTATTCAGCATTCGTAGATAATTCTCAGAAAGTAGATGCAAAGTAAAATGGACCTCAGGTCACTTTTAAAAAACACCTACATTACCCCCTCAGCATTGTCCCCTTTCTATTTTATTCCTCCTGGAAATCTATAAATCATCTATATTTGGATGTTCTGATTCCTCACGTCAAAAGAGTCTGCCCTCTACAGCCTGACACTGTCAGCATTAATTGGACAAAAAGACACACCTCAATGACTAGTTGAATGGTAACACCCAAATGTCAATATATTTTACATTTCCAGGAGGAAGATCAGAGGAGTAACAGCACCATGCAGAATTCTGAAAAAATGCTCTAAAATTGTTATTCCATGAGTGCAGCTATTTACTAAGGGTTTGTCTACACAATGCACAACTAAAGATCGCAATTAGGGATGAGCATAAAACTTTGTTTTAATACTGTACGGAGCAGGAGCTCTGGACAGTATTAGAATGTATTGGCTCCGATGAGCCAAAGTTATTGTTTCACGAAGTCTCGCGAGACTTTGCGCAGTAACTTAATAAATTAATTTGTACTGTAAAAAAACATTTCCCAAACTCTTTACACAGATAATACTGCCAACTATTGATAAGATGCCCCCAGGGGTGTAACTACTATAGTGGCAGACCATGCGACTGCTATGGGGCCCAGGGCAAAAGGGGGCCCAGTTGGGATTATCCCCTCTTCTACTGGGAGTGAAAACTTGGTCATGACTCTACCCTCTAAAGAAATAACTTTTAGCAAATGAGGCAGTGAAAAAAATGTCCCAAGGGTCACTGAAAGGGGTTTAGACGGGAACCCTTCTGTCCTGTGAGGGGGGCCTGGTTTGATCCTTGATATGGGGCTCTTACTTCTCTATGTACACCACTGGATGCTCCGATGTGCAACTGAGGTCAGAAAGATGAGACATATAAATGTATAAATTACAAGTTTTGCTGAATCCTTTCCCATAAAACTACATATAAATCTGCTCAGCTCCTCTTGATCTGTAACATGCTGCCTGTAGATTGCACTGCATTTTGTGGTAACAGGTTCTCTTCTTATAAAGAGGTGTCACTTTATATATGGTACAGAGAAACAACACAAAAAGGTCAAAAGGTTCTTCTTGAAGGCTCTCTGCACACTGCATCTGAGCCCTATGTTTGGCACATACATGAGGAAAACCTCCCAGGGTATATATGAAATGTATCTATAGGGATTAATTCTAGTGTTGATCGAGCATGCTCAGCCGAACACTAGTTCAGCTCAAGCATCTCGATGCTCAGCACATGGTGGTACACGGCCGAGTCTCCCCCCTGCACATTTATTGGCTGCTAAACAGCCAATAAATGTGCAGATAAGTAGCCATGTTGGTTACTGGCATTATAGTGATTGGCTGGCCGAAACGCGTCATTGCGTGCTATATAGCATCCGATGACGCGTGTTCAGCTTAGTCTTAGTCAGGGAGAGCTGATCATAGGAAGGGACAGACAGTGTAGGGAGTGTTATTGGAAGATTTTTATTTGAAATAATTTTCAGAGACCCAAAAGTCCTTTTAAGGACTATTGTATATGACTGCAGCGATATATCTTTGTAGCGCAAACCTGCGCTAAATTGCTCAGTCTTAGGGAGAGCTGTGCATAGGAAGGGACAGACAATGTAGGGAGTGTTATTGGAAGATTTTTATTAGAAAAGTTTTTCAGAGACCCAAAAGTCCTTTTAAGGACTATTGCGTGTGACAGAAGCAATATATATTTTTAGCGCATCCTGCGCTAAATAGGGTCTAATAGGCCGCTGCGAACAGTTGAATTATCTGCACCACATCTCCTGTGTAAAGTGTGCGCATCCCTAAAATATCTGTGATATCCAGTGTACTTTTTCCGCAGACGGTGTACGTTGCGGACAGTTAAATTATCCGCGCCACATCTCCTGTGTAAAGTGTGTGCATCCCTAAAATATCAGTGACATCCAGTGTACTTTTTCCGTAGACGGTATCCGCTGTGGACATGTTAAATTATCCGCGCCACATCTCCTGTGTAAAGTGTGCGCATACAGAAAGTATCAGTGACATCCAGTGTACTTTTTCCATAGACAGGGTCCTCTGCGGACAGTTAAATTATCCGCGCCGCATCTCCTATGTAAAGTGTGCACATCCCTAAAATATCAGTGACATCCAGTGTACATTTTGCGTAGACAGGGTGAGTTGTGGCCGGTAAATTATCCGCGCCATATCTCCTGTGTAAAGTGTGCACATTCCTAAAATATCAGAGACATCCAGTGTACTTTTTCCGTAGACGGTGTCCGCTGCGGACAGTGACATTAGCTGCGCCACATCTCCTGTGTAAAGTGTGCGCATCCAAAATATATCTGTGACATACAGTGTACTTTTTCAATAGACGTGTCCGCTTCTGACAGTGACATAACCAGGGCCACATCTGCAGTGTAACTTGTGTGCTTCAAAAATGTATCTGTGACATACAGTGTACTTTGTCTATAGACGGTGTCCGCTTCTGACAGTGACATTACCAGGTCTACATCTGCAGTGTAACGTGTGCGCTTCAAAAATGTATCTGTGATATACAGTGTATTTTTTCCGTAGACGGTGTCCGCTTCTGACAGTGACCTTACCAGTGCCACATCTGCAGTGTAACGTGTGCACTTAAAAAATTTATCCGTTACATACAGTGTACTTTTTTGCGTAGATGCTGCGGACAGTGACATTACCGGTGGTAAATCTCCTGTATAACGTTTCCTCCTCCCAAACACCTGTCACATTCCCTGTAATTTTTCATTAGCCGCTGGTGACAGCATTGACATTATCTGCGGGATATCTCCTGTGTGACGTTTCCACATCCAAAATACCTTTTTAAATTTGTTTGCACATACACTTCCAAATTCTACGCTACTGTACGTGACAGACTTTCAATCATATATAACATTTAATATGAAGAAGGCGAGCAGTAAGGCAGTAAGGCAGTGGCCGTGATGCTGATGGTGCATGCAGAGGCCATGGCCCTGGGCGCGGTGAAACTGTGCCTGCTGCCAGAGCACAACAAAAACAATCATCCACGATACCTAGCTTTATGTCCCAGTTTTCAGGACGGTGCAGCACACCACTCTTGAAGTCAGACCAGTGCGACCAGGTGGTTGGTTGGATTGCAGCAGATAATGCTTCCAGTCAGTTAAGCACCACCCTGTCTTCCACCAAGTCCAGTTTCAGTAGCCAAGAGTCTGGTCAACAGAATCCTCACCCTAATCCTCCTTCCTCCCACCATGGAGAGTCTGGGCAAACAAGTGATCCCACACTCTGATATTCCGAGGAGCTCTTTTCAGCACCATTCCTTGATTTGGCCCTCTCACCAAGCATGCTTGAAGAGGGACATAAGATCTTGTGCCCTGATTCCCAACCTCTTGAGCATCCACAGTCACAAGAACATGACAGTGGGGAACGCCAATTAGTGTTTAATGAGGTGGATGATGATGAGACACAGTTGCCAATGAGTCAATCGCAATTACTGTCTCAAGAGATAGATGAAGAGGATGAGACACAGTTGTCAATCACTGAGGTTGTGGTTAGGTCAACAAATCAGGAGGATGATCAGAGTGAGGAAGTGGAAGAGGAGGTGGTGGACGATGAGGTCACTGACCCAACCTGGGAAGGTGGAAAGCCGAGCGAGGACAGCAGTACAGAGGGGGAGGGATCTTCAGCACCGCAACAGGCTGGAAGAGGCAGTGGCATGCCAAAAGGGAGAAGGCAGGCCACACCAAACAGGCCCGCAACTGTTCTCCGCAGCAAACCCTTGCGTAAATCTCCCTTGCCAAGGGGTAGGTGTTCCGCAGTCTGGCGCTTTTTTGAGGAAAGTGCGGACGACAAAAGAATTGTAATTTGCAACCTGTGACATACAAAAAAAGGAACAGGGGCATGAACACTAGCAACCAATTATCCTTCAAACTAGCGTTTCTACAGGGAGGAACAAAAATACTAAACTTCAAAAAAAGCCTAATTTAGCCAACTAAGAGAGGCCATAGGGATAACTAACTGGGACAAAGTCCTCAAAAATAAAAACAACCACAAAATTGATTATTTTTAAAAGCATCCTAAAATCTCATTGTGAGAGGTACATACCTTATAGGAATAAAGGGTTAAGAAACAAGAAGAAACCAAGGTGGATAAAGAGAACTGTAAAGAAAGCAACAAATGACAAAAGAAAGCATTTAAATCACTAAAACAGGAGGGTAGTGAGGAAGCACTGGAAAACTATAAGAAAAAAAAAGAATATGTAAAAAACAAATAAAAGCCGCCAAACCAGAGACCGAGAGATTAATTACTAAAGAGAGCAAAACTAACTCTGAAATGTTCTTCAATTATATGAATGTTAAAAAGTATAAACCTGAAGGTGTCGGCCCTCTACACAGCAATGAGGGGGAAGTTGCAGAGAGCGACGAGGAGAAAGCAAAGCTATTAAATATTTTTCTCCACTGTATTCACTGAGGAAAATAAACTGTCAGATGAAATGCAGAATGTAAAAGTAAATTCCCCATTAAAAGTGCCCTGTCTGACCCAGGAAGAAGTACAACAGCGACTTAAAAAGATTAAAATAGATAAATCGCCAGGACCAGATGGCATACACCCCCGTATCCTAAGAGAATTAAGTAATGTCATAGCCAGACCCTTATTTCTCATATTTACAGACTCTATTCTGATAGGGAGTGTTCCACAGGATTGGCGCATAGCAAATGTGCTGCCAATATTCAAAAAGGGTGCAAAAACAGACCCCAGAAACTATAGGCTTGTAGGTTTAACATCTGTTGTTGGTAAACTGTTTGAAGGTTTTCTAAGAGATTCTAACTTGGAGGATCTTAATGAAAACAAGCAAATAACATCATATCAGCATGGCTTTATGACGGATCGGTCATGTAAAACTAATTTAATCAGTTTCTATGAGGAGGTAAGTTCTAGACTTGACAGTGGTGAATCAATGGATGTCGTATATCTGGACTTCTCCAAAGCATTTGGCACTGTACCACAAAAAAGGTTAGTATATAAAATGAGAATGCTCGGACAGGCAGAAAACATATGTATGTGGGTAAGTAACTGGCTCAATGATAGAAAACAGAGGGTGGTTGTTAATGTTACACACTCAGATTGGGTCACTGTCACTAGCGGAGTACCTCAGGGGTCAGTATTGGGCCCTATTCTCTTCAATATATTTATTAATGATCTTGTAGAAGGCTTGCACAGTAAAATATCAATTTTTGCAGATGACACTAAACTGTGTAAAGTAATTAATACTGAAGAGGATAATATACAGCTCCAGATGGATCTGGATAGATTAGAGGCTTGGGCAGAGAAGTGGCAGATGAGGTTTAACACTGACAAATGTAAGGTTATGAACATGGGAAGGAATAATGCAAATCACCCGTACATACTAAATAGTAAAACCCTCGTTAACACTGACATGGAAAAGGACCTAGGAATTTCAATAAACAGCAAACTAAGCAGTAAAAACCAGTGTCAGGCAGCTGCTGTCAAGGCCAATAAGATAATGGGTTTCATCAAAAGGGGCATAGGTGCACGTGATGAGAACATAGTCCTACCACTTTGCAAATCACTAGTCAGACCACTCATGGAGTACTGTGTACAGTTCTGGGCTCCTGTGAACAAGGCAGACATACAGACATAGTAGAGCTTGAGAGGGTTCAGAGGAGGGCAACTAAAGTAATAACTGGAATGGGGCAACTACAGTCCCCTGAAATATTATCAACATTAGGGTTATTCACTTTAGAAAAAAGACGACTGAGGGGAGATCTAATTACTATGTATAAATATATCAGGGGACAGTACAGAGATCTCTCCCATCATCTATTTATCCCCAGGACTGTGACTGTGACGAGGGGACACTCTCTGGGTCTGGAGGAAAGAAGGTTTGTACACAAACATAGAAAAGTATTCTTTACGGTAAGAGCAGTGAGACTATGGAACTCTCTGCCTGAGGAGGTGGTGATGGTGAGTACAATAAAATAATTCAAGAGGGGCTTGGATGAATTTCTGGAGTGCAATAATATTACAGGCTATAGCTACTAGAGAGGGGTTGTTGATCCAGGGAGTTATTCTGATTGTCTGATTGGAATCGGGAAGGAATTTTTTCCCCCTTATGTTTCCCCCATAAAATTGGCTTGTACCTCACAGGGTTATTTTTGCCTTCCTCTGGATCAACTTGCAGGATAACATGCCGAACTGGATGGACAAATGTCTTTTTTTGGCCTTATATACTATGTTACTATGTAACCTCACCACCACCAGTATGATCTGCCACTTGGCATCAAAGCACCGTAATAGGTGGGCCGAACGCCTGGGTCCACAATCTGTGTCTGTAGGTCACACCACTGCCTCCTCTTCCCCTATGTTACCTGCTGGCCAATCCCCTATCCAAGACGCAGGCCCGGATGCCTCCCGCCCGGCTCCTGGACCTTCGCAAGCACCATCAGCGACCACATCCACTTCCATGTCCCAGCGCAGCGTCCAAATGTCCATACCTTAGGCATTTCAACACAAGCTCAAATACCCAGCCACCCACCCACAGGCCATAGCACTAAATGCGCAGCTTTTCAAATTACTGGCCCTGGAAATGTTGCCATTTAGGCTTGTGGACACTGAGGCCTTTCGCAGCCTGATGTCAGTGGCCGTCCCGCGTTATGCAGTCCCCATCCGCCACAAATTTTCAAGGTGTGCCGTGCCGCCTTACACCAATATGTGTCCCATAACATCACACGTGCCCTGACCAACGCAGTTACTGGGAAGGTCCACTTAACCATACACGCTACATTTCTCTGACGGCACACTGGGTGAATGTTGTGGAGGTCGGGAGCGAGTCGTAACCTGGGATAGCACAGGTGCTACTGACGCCAAGGATTGCGGGCCCTACGTCGATCAGGGTTTCCGCTAGCACCTACATTAGTGGCTCCAAACTCCAATTCTCCTACTCCGCCTCCTCCTCCACTTTCACCTCCAAATTATCCGCGTGCAGCACCAGTCAGTCATCAGTCGGTAGCTGGAAGCAGTGTAGCACTGCAGTGGGGAAGCGGCAACAGGCCGTGCTGAAGCTGATATGCTTAGCGGACAAACAGCACACCGCCGCAGAACTGTGGCAGGGGATAAGAGACCAGACTGAGCTGTGGCTCTCACAACTCAACCTAGAACCAGGCATGATTGTTTCTGATAATGGCCATAACTTGGTGGCGGCTTTGGAGCTCGGCAAGCTTAGACACATTCCATGCCTAGCCAACGTCTTACCTTAGTGGTTTCAGCGGTTTCTCAAAACCTACACCAATTTGCCTGAGCTACTGCTGAAGGTACGGTGCATGTGTGCACATTTTTTCCGCAAGTCATCGACAGCTTCTGCCGGTATGTCAATGCTGCTGCATCACCGGCTGTTGTGCGATGTGAGCAGGCACTGGAACTTGATGTTCCACATGTTGGCCAGGCTTTATGTGCAGCAGAGGGCAGTAGTTGAATACCAGCTGCAACATGTGCATCGCCTTTCCAGTCAGCTTCCGCTATTCACAAGCAAGGAGTGGGCATGGATATCTGACTTCTGTGAGGTTGGAGATGGTGGAATACATTACACAGGGTCATAGCTAGACCACCCTCAGTTCGTCTTATCAGAGTGACTTGGACGATAAGAGGAGGAGGAGCAGCAGCAGGAGACGGTTGCCTCTGCTACAGAGGGTAGTTCCCATGGAAGTTTAATTACATCTGTTTATCGTGGGTGGGCAGAAGAGGAAGAAGAGGATAAGGAGATTGAGAGTGATCCTCCTGATGACGACAGCGAAGTCTTGCCTGTTGCTACTCTGGCACGCTGACTTTATGTTAGGCTGCCTTTCCTGCGACCCGCGCATTATACGCATTTTAGACAACAAGGATTACTGATTGTTCACCCTTCTCGACCCCCGCTACAAAGAGAACTTCTCATCTCTCATTCCTCTGGTGGAGAGGATGAGCAAAACGGTGCAATACCAGAAGATCCTTGTTGAAAAATTGCTCCAAAAATTTCCATCTGACAACGCTGGCGGCAGAGTCCATAGTTCCTTATCCAACCGAGGAGGGGAGACAAGAGGAACACACAGCATTTCCAACAGAGGCAGGGCAACACTCTCCAAAGCTTGGGAAAGTTTCATGACACCCCACCAGCACCCTCACCCTGATGGCACCCTAACACGGGCTAGTGTCAGAAGGAAGAAAAAATTTGGGAAGATGGTGGAGGAGTACATAGCAGACCGTGTCAGCGTCCTCAATGATCCCTCAGTGTGTTACAACTACTAGGTTTCCAAGCTGGACACGTGGCACGAACTGGCGCTTTACGCCTTGGAGGTTCTGGCCTACCCTGGCGCCAGCGTTTTGTCTGAGCGGGTATTTAGTGCTGCTGGTGGCATTATAACAGATTAGCGTATCCGCCTGTCAACTGAAAATGCTGACAGGTTGACTCTTATAAAAATGAACAAGGTCTGGATTGACCATGACTTCTCGACTCCACCAGAGGAAAGCTGATGAACATAAAGGCACTTTAAATGTGTTGTTTATAATATACTGAATACACTGTATTCCCGTGCACCCCTTCCACCACAAACAAGGGTATATGGTTGAATCTTCCTTTTCTCATCCTCCTTCTCCTCTTCCATCATATCAGCATGCTTATTCGTTGCATTTAATGCCCTTGCATATATGCCCTTCGTATATAATGTTTTACAGGGTCAGCTCAGCTGCAGGCCCTCGCATATAATTTTTTAGACGGTCAGATCACCAGCAAACCCTCACCTACAATGTTTTACAGGGTCAGCTCACCAGCAGGTCCTCACATATAATTTTTTAGAGGATCAACTCACCAGCATGCCCTCGCATACATATAATGTTTTATAGGGTCAGCTCACCAGCAGGCCCTTGCATATAATTTTTTTTGCCTAGTTTAATACTCAGGTTCTCCCATTGACTTCCATTATGCTCGGTAGAGCACCTAAGCATCCCGATGTGTCCAGCCAGAGCAATCGAGCACCCGAGCACTATGGTGCTCGATCAACACAAATTAATTTCCCTCACAGAGACCAAAGGACCAGGATACGCCAGTGTCCCTTTTTTTACCGTAGAGGAAAGTGCAACAGTCTATGCTTTCTAATACAGTGAGCCACTAAAAAGGGAGTCGGAGATATACAGTACTGCAAAAGTCTTAGGCAGATGTGGGGAAAAAACATCAAAGTAAAAATGTTTCCAGAAATAGAAGTGTTAATATATATATATATATTTTTTTATCAATTAACATAATGCAAAGGAAATGAACAAGAGAAATATGAATCCAATCAATATTTGGTATGACCACCTTTTGCCTTTGAAACAGCATTAATTCTTCCTGGTACACTTGCACATTGTTTTTAAAGAAACTCGGCAGGGAGGTTGTTCCAGATATCTTGGAGATCTAAGCACAGATCAGATCTTCTGTGGCTGTAGTCTTGCTCAAATCCTTCCATCTCCTCATGTAATCCCAGATAGACTTGATGATGTTGAGATCAGGGCTCTGTGGGGGCCATGTCATCACTTCCAGGACTCGAGTCATTGTCCTGCTGCAGAATAAATTTAAACTATTAACACTACTATTTTTACATCTGCCTAAAACTTATACATGAATTGTACATTGGGAAATCTTGGTGATATATATCTCCAATGGAAAGCCAGGATGAAATGTGCACAGAGCCTAAGGAGCATGTATTTGTACTGAACTGAAGCTGCGGCTTTGGTTGAATTTGTTTGGGTTTGCATGTAAGCCAAAATTAAGGAACAGACCTGACATAAGGGAATTTGTATTTTCAGTAAAAGACCTCTCTAAAGACCACAAAGGATTACCAAGGATTTATAATTTATCATGTGCCATAAAAGCTTAATATTGCCTGGTGTGCTATTAACCTCGAGCTAATGTTTTAAAATGATGGAAAAGGCTGAAATAAAAAAATAAAAAAAATTTAAAACTTATTTTGACATTTCTCCATTTTGTCTTGAAAATCCAATAATAGGTCAGCCATATCAAATTTCATCAAGAGTTGTGACTTTAGAAATAATGGGGGGGATTTATCATCAGGGGGATATTTGAAGTCAGTTTTGCAGGAATCTACGTACTATACTTTGCACCAAATTTTTAAAATATTGAACATTGTTTGATAAATCTGGTACATCTTTAAACTTAAAACGTCTGTGTAGAAATGCTACTCCAGTTTTCCTATTCCACCTTTCTACCAAATCTGGAGTGGTTGGTTAAAAAATCTAAAAAGTCACAACATTTTTACACAAGGGAACCAAAAAGTTGTGAATTTTTTAAGCCAGAATTCTGTGTGCAGGGCATGATAAATTCCCCCTAATGTTCTTTGTAATAATACCTCCATGGATATATATCTACCGTATACACACCACATATGTCTCCAAAATATACTGCCTATAACTAAAGTCTAAGTCGGAGGTCACATCTATATCCAGAGGCTTTAATGTTTTTGAATATTTATTTTCATGGATTAGAAAGTTTTGTTGAGTTTCCAAACTTAAACTTCAAGGAAAATGTAATCTGTGATAAGCATGTTTATCAAAGTACGAATGTGAGAAATGGACGCAAATGAGCTAATTTGTTATATCCTATGTGAAAAGGGTTATCGCAAAGGAGGCAGTGAATATCTTCAGAGGAAACTTAAGACAATACTTGTGTTGCCAATACTTCCGAGATTTATCACTTAAAAGACGTTCCTGATCATTAAGTAACAGGAAGCCTGACATTCCTCATTCCTTTTCTGTTACCTCATCCAGCTGGCCTCAAAATATCATTCTTCTAAGGACACAAATTAGTCATTTTCTCAAAGACATATTATGTCAGATAAGGCTCTACTGAAGTGAGTAAAGAAGAAGGACTAGAGACTGCAGTAAAATATTATGTCTGCATGACACGAGCGGCTTGTTTAAGCTGACAAAGAATACTAGCTGAAGTAGAGAACATATGTTCAGTAATGTATTACATATTAAATACCCAACTAAAAGAGCAACTAGATACAAACAAAGCAAGTAAGTTACAAAACTATCATTAGGAATATAAACTATATATATATTTTTTAAAAAAATGATAATTTTAAATCATGTAAACACTAAAACATAGCAAATACAGTTACTTGTTTACATTGGACATCACTATGATTCTTTTTTGTAACATTAATTGTCTGATGTAATTAAAGGGGTTGTACGGTTTCATGATAATGTTGACCTATCCTTAGGTCACCAATATCAGACAGGTGGGAGTCTGATTAGTTGTTAGAAGGGGCCATGGCACAACTTCAATATTCAATATTTACTCTGAAGCATTAGAGAGTACTTTGTACACTCAAGTACTATGGGTATGAAAAGGACAACATTTCCAGCAGAACAATGACCTGAAGCATACACTGCGATTGGTGAAGGAAGTTCAATGACAATGAAGAAGAGGGGCTGAATTGGCCACCACAGTCCCCAGACTTCAACCAAATCGAACACTTGTGGGTAGAGTTGAAGAAAAAGCTGTATTCGTACCAAAGTGAGTCGACCAGTATGCACCAACATTGGGAACCTGTAGAAGAGACCTGGGAACAAATTTCGAGACACGCTTGAATCTGATGGAGAGCATGCCCAGTAGGATTAAGGCAGTGTTTAAAGCCAAAAGGTGGATTTACAAAATACTAACAAAATAATAAAAATTAAAATTTAGAACTTTAGGAGCAAAACAGTAACAATGCAGTTATATGACACAAATCTGCATGACTAATCATATGCTAAATAGTTGCAAGTCCAATTTATATATGAGATAGCCAAGATGATTGTCTATAAAATAATGGTAGTCACATTGAAAGCTGTAGTGAATGGTGAGATATGGAGCCTGAAAGTCAAAAGTTCAAAACATTGTTACTCTTTTGCTCATCAGTATATCTGCTTGCATCTATATTGTAGAGGCGGTGTGATTGCATCTGTTCATTCCATTTACTTGAATGGAAGAGTAAGCTTTAACTTTAGTGCACTGCCATTACAATCTAGAGGACATGCTGATAAACCATGAAAGAGGACGCATAAGCACCGAGGACCTTTTATCTTGAGGATAGATCTTCAATATCATGAAACTGGACAACCCCTATTATCAATGGTATAATCGAATTGTACATAAAAACATTGCGGGAGCTATACTAACCAAAATGCACCAGAACTCTGGTGTTGTATACATGTTTTGCGCCACATCTTTAAGTGCTTTTGACACTTTTTTCACCTTGTCTGACAAGCAGCCGGCTTAATGGGAAAGAGGCATGGCTTAGAGAGAATCTGTCACCGCAATTCTGGACTACTATCTGCAGTAATACATGACTAGTATTGGACATAAGGAGTCCAGATCAATAATTATTTTCTTACTTGCCCCTGTTACCTCACGATGGGCATTTAAAGCTAAACTGAAATACAAAGTCAGGACCGCTGTGCTATTTCAACATAATGGAGAGGACTCCTGTGAGTATGCACAGCAGTCCCAACAATGTATTTCAGTGCAGCTTTAAAAGCAGACAGTGGAGGAACGAGGGACAGTAGAAAAATGTATGAAAATTTTGTTCTGGCCTCCTTATCTGCAGTACTGTTTTTATATATTACTGCAGCTAATAGTCCAAAATCGAGGTGACAGATTTATTTTAAGAAAAGGCAATATTCACTGCAAATACGCCAAAATTTTGACTCAAAGTAAGCCAACTAATAGATGATATAAACTTCGACTAGACTAAAATAAAGGTGCATCAAATTTATCATCCAGCATTAGCCACTATAATAAATCTAGCACAGTTTAGACTGTCTAGTCTAAAATTAGGCTGTCTAAATTTTAGGCATTACTAGTAAAAGTTCCCCAGTGTTGTTGGTCAATGGTATATGTTAATGTTATTGCTGTATGTAGTGATGCTTACATTTATAAAACATTTGCCTGCCTAGTAAATGCATGTGACCCCTGAGGCCAGTGATAGGCAGCAGTGCTCATGTAAACAATGGACATGGTTTCATCACTTTAGGCCAAGACCAGCCCAAGAACTGATGGGGATCCAAAGAGAAAATAAAAGCAGGACATTTAAAAGGTGAGTAAGGGTTTTATTATTTATGTTATATTTCCCACTAATCAACGCCTAGTATTTCAAATTTGTGGAGCCCTTTAATAATAATAATAATAATAATAATAATAATATTTTTATTTATTTAATTATATTAACTTAATACAAAGCTAGAATGGGTCTTAAAGAAACTTGAAGGCCTTCTTTCCCCATAATAATGATCCTTAACTACAATATTTCAATTAAAGAATTTGCTTCTTTGTAAAAATTAACACTAGTCTGGGCCACCGTACATGAAAAGACACCTCAACCATGTCAGAGTTAAACATTCTTCTCTTAAACCTATACTTTTTCTCAATATATGAAAGTATCCTGTTGGCTATGAAGGCAATAGCTATATACAATGGGCACGAAGCAGTTACACTCAGCAGAGTAAGTACAGAGGTATAAAAAGTGTTCAAGTTCTTGAAAAAAAAATGTTTTCACTTTGTAAATCATTCTTATTTCCCACAACACAGACACAAAAAGGAAATTGAATTCTAGGATGTGCAGGAGTTGGTTTCTCTCTCAAGGCAGGGTGAAGGGAAAGGTCAACAAGGCTGTAGCCTTAGGTGAGACTAATTGTAGAGGTGGCATGAGAGACACCTCTCCATCCTTTTGCCTACAGCACTAGGTATAGTGTCATACACAAAGGTATCTAGATACAATCGGAAATCAACAAGTTAGATGAGTGTATAAAGACATGACCTGCAGTGGAGAACCTTGAAGGCTTTCTCTTGTGTCACCAAAATCCACTGTTTACAGAATATACGTCTAATTGTCAGTTTTGGGTGCTGTAGAAGAAAAGCCTACCCCTATCATACTTGGTGCATAAGCTTTTATCAGCTATTCAGTCAGCATTTAACAAAGGTAAATATCAGGCTACTAATCATACTATACAGGCACAATAAACATATATGTACCAATACAATGTTAGGCTGGTAAAAAATATTGTCACATAAGTCTAATGTTCAGCAGGATAGTGATTGGAAGGACTTATTTACAGATGTAGCAGGCACTATCACCAGTGGGTTAATACATTATTCCAACAGTCTAGCTCGATACCAATTTTAAGATTTAGAAACTTTGCACATTGTTAAACTAAGCCAGAACATTAAACTTGTGTGTTAATGCACCACACACTACTTTAATGATTGCTATATCTGTATATGTAAACCTTCCAACTTACCTTTACATGATGAATGAGATGCAGAGACATGACTTGGCGTTTCTGTAATGGGCCCTTCAATTGTCATTTTTCTTCATATGTAGCAGAGGGTCCTTTGGGATCTTCTCTGGCACCAAGGTTTTAGTTGCCAACTGTTCAGATTTAAGACGGTGTTGGACTGGGGTGCCTTGGACTCACCAGGGGAAATTATTTTCGGGGCCCAACCCCTGTATCATCAATAAAGTCTAATAGGTTTTGTTTAAAACAAATAGACCCTTGTAGAAATCGATTTGTTTGAAAGATAGCTCCAAATAACTTTTGGGAATTTTGGGTCCCACTATGGAATAAGAGCCTTGGTTCATGAAAGGATCGGGCACTCTAGTGGGCCAGTCCGATGATGATTTCAAATATCATAGTGACTTACAGGCATCCATACTTCAGTGCTCATCTCTCGAAAAAAAAAAATTCATTGTGTGATGCTCAAAGAAATCAGCATGGAACTCCTAAAATTTTTTAAAACATATGCAGGAATATACTATATTCCAGTATAAACATTTTCCTCCAAAATGTAAAGATTTATTGTTAATAATAAAATATTGATTCATTTTGCTTCACTTAATACAAAGCCTTAGTGTAGTACATTGTTAATAGAATTGACTTGTTTTGGTGATATGTCATAGGCTTTGCTTTTCCCGTGAGCAATAAGCTTTTGTCACCGCTCTGAGCGCAACAAATTAACTATCTTTTCTATCTGAAAGTGGAGCATATTCAAAGAGTGGTTGAGATAAGGGAAATAACACCATTTGTGTCAAAGTGCATTCCTGCCGTCCATCAGTTTACAGATAAAAGATGTTTGACTTGTGCTCTACCAGAAGCAACGGAAGGAGAAAGGTATACTGTTATCTAGCAAGTGCACTCTTGAACCTACTCTCATACATATTCTGTATCTAACTCTGATCATTTCAATCATAAGATAAAAGGACTAGAGGTGTCTCTGATAAGGTTAGATGCCCAGAGCAGACTACAGTCAATTTCCAGGTCAGTGAGTGTAAAACTGTCAGTCTCAGGTTAATCTGGGACCAAATCAATCATTCCTATTGCTGTGTCTATGAAGATATGTCAAATAATGACCTATGTTCTCCTGAGAGCGTCTGAGTATAGAAGATATTCTCCTAGCAGAGTAAGGTCGTGTTCCCACTTCTACTTTTCTTTATAAGTTTTATACAAATATAAAAAAATAAAAATATCATGGAAAAATTCACTTGCAATAGCACATTCATTTCTATGGGAGGCACACTGATCTAAAACTTGAGCCAGCTCCATAAACTAATGATGGCAGCATATTTTGTGTTCCACATTAATTGTCCTATCAGATTGGCAACTTGGTAATGCATGCCTTCAACTAGGATGAGCCAGTGCAGTTTCTAGGTAAAATTTCTCTCAGGGCGAGTGTCAAAAAAACTCCCCCCCCACCCCCTCAAAACTGCTCGATGAAATAAGTGTGGAACCACATTGCACGGACGGTCACAGTGACCCACAGACTCAGGCTCTCACTCACAGCAGGCTTCTTTCTCAGCACTGCTCCGGGCGGGCGGTAACAGGCAGGCAGTGCGGGCGGCGGTGCTCACCGCACTTACTGTACGTCACGCGGCGTGTGACGTACAGTGAGTGAGCGCCGCCGCCCGCACTGCCTGCCTGTGGGGGGACATTATTTTTAATAAGGATCACTATGGACATTATTTAGAATGGAGGCTGCTGTGGGTGTCATTATAACTGTATAATGTCTGATAGGCCTAGTCCTGAGTTATATTACCCTGCCCTGTATAATAATGTACCCTGATACCCCTTAGTTATATTACCCCAGCCGGGTAATATAACTAAGGGGTATCAGGGATGGGTACATTATTATACAGGGCATGGGCAGGGTGATATAACTCAGCTCAGGACTAGGCCTGACATTATACAGTTATAATGAGTAATGACACCCACAGCAGCCTCCATTCTAAATAATGTCCATACTGATCCTTATTAAACTTAATGTCCCCCACAGTGACAGTGGCCCCCATTTTCATGTCTCCCACAGTGCTCCCCCCCCCATTGTAATTAATGTCCCCCCCATTGTAATTAATGCCCCCCCATTGCAATGAATGCCCCCCCATTGTAATTAATGCCCCCCCAGACCATCACTCGCCTCACAGCAGGCATCAGCACTGCTCAGGGGCTCAGGGCGGGCGGTAACAGGCAGGCAGTGCGGCGCTCACTCACTCACTGTATGTCACACGCCTGCGCCGCCTAGTGGGAGGAGCAGGCGCGTGACGTCAGTAAGTGCCGCCCGCACTGTCTGAAGAGTGAGAGGACTCGGCACTCGGGCACAGGTCAGGCGAGATGTCAGAGGGAGGCAGGGCCGGTGCGAGGATTTTTGCCGCCCTAGGCAAGATAAAAATTGCCGCCCCCCCCCCCTTATCAGACATCACATATGTTCCACCCCTTTCTCAGCTTTTAAATTAAAATAACTGCTATGCTTCCCTTACGGTTAATCCAGCTTCTTGTAGCTGTCTTTTTGCGGAATGGAATTGCGGACTCATACATTTCTATGGGGCCGCAATTCCGATCCTGAAAAAAATAGAACATGTCCTATTCTTGTCCACAATAGCAGACAAGAACAGGCATATTCTCTTAGTGCCGGCAATGTGTGGTCCGCAAAATGTGGAACGCACATTGCTGCTGTCCGTGTTTTGTGGATCCGCAAAACACATACGGACGTGTGAATGGACCCTAAATGTGAGGTAAATTAGTTTCCAATGTAGTATTAATAACTAAACAATTACATAATAAACATATTGCATTGTCTACTTACCACCAGGACAATAAGATGATCTGGTCTCTGGCTGCAGTATGTCTCTGGGGACTCCCTTGTCACTCTCTTCTACCCCCCCCCCCCTTGTCACTCATTAACATTTTCCCCCCCTTGTCACTCATTTCCATCCCCCCCCTTGTCACTCATTTCCATCCCCCCCCCTTGTCACTAATTTCCATCCCCCCCCCTTGTCACTCATTTCCATCCCCCCCCCCTTGTCACTCATTTCCATCCCCCCCCTTGTCACTCATTTCCATCCCCCCCTTGTCACTCATTTCCATCCCCCCCCTTGTCACTCATTTCCATCCCCCCCCCTTGTCACTCATTTACATTCTCCCCCCCCCCTTGTCACTCATTTCCATTCCCCCCCCTTGTCACTTATTTCCATCCCCCCCCCTTGTCACTCATTTCCATCCCCCCCCTTGTCACTCATTTCCATCCCCCCCCTTGTCACTCATTTCCATTCCCACCCCTTGTCACTCATTTCCATTCCCCCCCCTTGTCACTCATTTCCATCCCCCCCTTGTCACTCATTTCCATTCCCCCCCCTTGTCACTCATTTCCATCCCCCCCTTGTCACTCATTTCCATCCCCCCCTTGTCATTCATTTCCATCCCCCCCCTTGTCATTCATTTCCATCCCCCCCCTTGTCACTCATTTCCATCCCCCCCTTGTCACTCTTTTCCATTCCCCCCCCCTTGTCACTCATTTCCATCCCCCCCCCTTGTCACTCATTTCCATTCCCCCCCCTTGTCACTCATTTCCATCCCCTCCCCCTTGTCACTCATTTCCACCCCCCCCCTTGTCACTCATTTCCATTCCCCCCCCCTTGTCACTCATTTCCATCCCCTCCCCCTTGTCACTCATTTCCATTCCCCCCCCCTTGTCACTCATTTCCATTCCCCCCCCCCCTTGTCATTCATTTTCATCCCCCCCCCTTGTCACTAATTTCCATTCTCCCCCCCCCCTGTCACTAATTTCCATTCTCCCCCCCCCCCGTCACTAATTTCCATTCTCCCCCCCCCTTGTCACTCATTTCCATTCTATTGTCACCTCTAGTGTAGCGTGGCCGAGCTCTGTACGGTCCGCGGTACAGGAGCATTTGTTTCCTGTACCCGGCCGGACTGAAAGGAAGTGCACACTAAGTGAGCACTTCCTGTCAGTCCGGCCGGGTACAGGAAACAAATGCTCCTGTACCGCGGACCAAACAGAGCTCGGCCACGCTACATTAACATGAGCACAGAGCAGAGACAGCAGGCAGGAGATTCTTTAGAGGGGCGGCAAGCGCTCAGGAGGCGCAGCATGATGGGCGCCGCCGGCCGGCAATTATATATAACCAATTTTTATTTTTATTTTTTTTACACCACACAGGGCGCCCCTGCCGGCGCCCCCCTTCTGACAGCGCCCCGGGCGGCCGCCCGTCCCGCCCGCCCCTAGAAACGGCCCTGGGATGAGCTGAGGTTTGTAAGTACAAATGGTTGATCTTGAAGCACATTTTCAATCCCACCAGCTATGCAGCTAGATTTGCCCTTGTGTGTTGAGCTCTACCACAACAGTACATGCATTTATTATTATTATTTATAATAAAAGCGCCATTCATTCCATAGCATTGTACATATGAGAAGAGGTATACATACATAATACAGACAATTGCACTAATCGTAAACAAGACGAGTTACAAACTGGTACAGAAGGAGAGCGGGCTCTGCCTGTGAGGGCTAACAATCTATATGGTATAGGAGAAGGACACAGTAGGTGCGGGTGAAGTTGGTCATGGCAGTATAGAGGCAGCAGGGTCATTGGTTGTAGGCTTGTCTGAAGAGGTGGGTTTTCAGGTTTCTTTTGAAGGATTTCACTGTAGGTGAGAGTCTGATATGTTGGGGTAGCGAGTTCCAGAGTATGGGGGATGCGTGGGAGAAAACTTGGAGGTGATTGTGGGAAGAGGTGATAAGAGGAGAGGAGAGAAGGGGGTCTTGTGAGGATCGGAGAGTTAGTGTGGGGATGTATCGGGAAAGTAGCTCAGAGATGTAGGGAGGGGACAGGTTATGGACGGCCTTGTATGTATTTGTTAGTGCTTTGAAGTTAATTCGCTGGGGAATGGGGAGCCAGTGAAGGGATTGGCAGAGGGGATAAGCAGAGGAGTAATAGGGTGAGAGATGAATTAGTCGGGCAGAAGAGTTGAGTATAGATTGGAGGGGTGCGAGAGTGCTAGATGGAAGGCCACAGAGGAGAGTGTTGCAGTAGTCTAGGCGGGAGATGATGAGGGCATGTACAAGCATTTTCGCAGATTCAAAGTTAAGGAAAGCGCGGATGCGGGAGATGTTTTTGAGTTGGAGGCGGCAGGTGGTGGAAAGGGCTTGGATGTGCGGTCGGAAGGAAAGGGCAGAATCCAAGGTCACTCCAAGGCAGCAGACTTGGTTGACCGGGGATAGTGTGCCGCCATTGATTGTGTTAGATAGGTCTGTTGGGGGGGTTGAGCAAGATGGGGAAAAGATGATGAATTCTGTTTTATCCATGTTAAGTTTTAGAAAGCGAAAGGCGAAGAAGGATGATATAGAAAATAGACATTGTGGGATTCTTGATAGTAAGGTGGTGATGTCTGGGTCAGAGAGGTAGATTTGTGTGTCGTAAGCATAAGAGTGATACTGAAAGCCATAGGACTCTATGAGCTGTCCCAGGCCAAAAGTCTAGATAGTGAAGAGCAGGGACCCTAGGACAGAGCCTTGCGGGACACCAACAGAGAGTGAATGAGACGAAGAGGTGGTGCGGGAGTGGGAGACAAAAAATGTCCGTTCTGTGAGGTATGATGTGATCCAGGAGAGGGCTAGGTCAGTGATGCCAAGAGATGAGAGAGTTTGCAACAGAAGGGAGTGGTCAACAGTGTCGAAGGCAGAGGACAGGTCAAGGAGAAGGAGGACAGAGTATTGTTTCTTGGTTTTGGCTGTTAGTAGGTCATTGGTGACTTTGGTAAGGGCAGTCTCAGTCAAGTAGTGGGGTCGGAAGCCAGATTGTAGGCGGTCAAAGAGGGAGCAGGAGGAGAGGTGAGAGGACAGTTCTGAATGGACATGTTGTTCAAGTAGCTTTGAGGCATAAGGAAGAAGTGATATGGGGCGATAACTGGAAAAAGCAGATGGGTCAAGTGAAGGCTTTTTGAGGATGGGTGTAATGGTAGCATGTTTAAAAGAAGAGGGGAAGACACCAGAGGTTAGTGATAGGTTGAAGAGATGAGTTAGGGCTGGGATAAACACTGTGGTGAGGTTAGGGATGAGGTGGAGCTTTCTCTGATGTTGACTATCTTTTGTTTGAAGTATTTGGCAAAGTCCTCAGCTGAGATGAGAGGAGAGGGTGGAGAGGGTGGAGAGGGTGGAGAGGGTGGGGGAGCTGGGGGACGGAGAAGGGAGTCAAAAGTGTTAAAATGTTGTTTAGGGCTGCGAGCCAGGGAAGATATGAGAGATGAGAAGTAGGCCTGTTTTGCATCAGCGAGTGAGGATTTGAATATGAGGAGGGATTGCTTGTATGTGGTAAAATGATCTTTAGAATGGGATTTCTTCCATCGCAGCTCAGCAGCCCTGGAAGCTTGTCTGAGTTTTTTGGTCAGGTTGGTGTGCCAGGATTGTCTGTTAATTTTTCGGGTTTTGTTGTGTGTGAGGGGGGCAACAGTGTCCAGAGCTGTACTTATTGTGGTGTTATATAGGATGGTGGCAGCATCTGGGTCTTGGAGGTAACCGATGGTAGAGAGTGGCAGAAGAGAGTCAGAAAGCAAGCGAAAGTCGAGATGTTTAAGGTTCCTGCGGGGGTGTTCTAGTGCGTGGATCGGGGGAGCCGCAGAAGAGACCAATGAAAAGAAGGTGAGAAGGTTGTGGTCGGATAGGGGGAGAGGCAAATTAGAAAGGTTAGATAGGGAGCAGAGGCGGCTAAAAATAAGATCCAGAGTGTGACCATCTCTGTGGGTGGGAGCGGAAGACCACTGTGAGAGGCCGAAGGAGGAAGAGAGTGACAGGAGTTTAGAGGCGGCTGAGTGGCAGGTGTCAATAGGGATGTTAAAGTCACCCATGATGATAGTGGGGTTGTTGGCAGAAAAAAAGTGTAGTAGCCAGGTGTTAAAGTGGTCAAGAAAGATGGTGGCTGGGCCTGGGGGGGCGGTAAATGACGACTACTTGAAGGTTGGAGGGAGAGTAGATGCGGACCGAGTGTACTTCAAATGAGGTGAGCGTAATGGAGGGTGGCAGTGGAGTTGGGCTGTAGGAGCAGGTGTCTGATAGGAGAAGACCAACTCCTCCACCATGTTTGCAGCCGGGGCGGGAGTGTGAGTGAATTGAAATCCACTATATGAGAGTGCAGCAGGGAAGGAGGTGTCAGAGGGTGTCAGCCATGTTTCTGTGAGACCCAGAAAGGAAAGTTTTTGAAAGATAAAATGAATGTAGGACAGTTTGTTACAGACAGAGCGTGCATTCCATAATGCTCCTGCAAGAGGAACCAAAGGAGCAGGGGTCAGAGGAATGGTTATTAGGTTTAAGGGGTTGTAGAAATTTGTAGAAGGAGATTTGTAGTGGGACATGGAGGTGATAGTGGGGATTTGCTGAGGGGGGCCTGGATTTGGAGAGATATCACCAGCAATAAGGAGAAAGTGTTAATAGGTGAGAATATCTCTGAGGTATCTGTGTGTGTTTGGGAAGGAAGTGTTTTATGTTGGCAAACAGGTTTGTTCAAGCAGTCAGATGAGAGGGTAAGATGGAGGAAGAGATGAATAGTTCCTTGCTGGGTGAATAGATGTGGTGATATTTCAGGAGGTTGTGGAAAAGTGGGAACAGTAAGATGAAAAATTGAAACATTGTTTGCATTAACTGTCTCTGTAATTACCTGTGGTCCCCTTCTGGTTCAATTCTGGTATAATTCAGTTTGTGGCAGAGGCTAAAGGCAATTGACGAGGAGAAGCACCTACCCCTGCCCTAAGCTGGCTGAGTTGTGCCAGGAGCGAGGATAAGCAAGCCTAGCAGTGGGCAAAAAGAAGCGAGGAGACCGGAGCAGTGACAAATCATTTATTTCCCCTCAGAGCACAAGATTACAAAAAGCCTGGGATATCTCGACATTTGGGTTTGGAATGTACCTCGTAAAACAAGAGGAACGCCAACGACCCATTTTTTTAATCACGTGGGCCGGGACTACATTTTTAGAAGCTGCAGAAGCAGCCCCAATACAGAATGAGTGCCCAGTGATGGCCAGTGGGTTATAACCGAGACCTGATGCCAGTGTCCTGATATGGGATATGAACTGAACAGATGACAGAAAACCCATGTGGAAAGGCAACAGCGGGCCATCAGGGGGAGCGTCTCGTAGTAGCGCTAGCAATTGTTGGAGGACCATGACCGGACACCACACATTGGAGGCTCTGAAAAACTTGACCTCGGTGGGAGGCCCGTGCTGGCTGGTCTTGGGTCCAGGACAATTGCTGCTTCTGCAAACCCTGATACTTTGAGGTGGTGCTAGTGAACTCGCCTGGCCTAAGGAAACCATAAAATCCGAGGTACATAGCTGCCGTAATGACCAAGCTGGGAGAGTGCCCAAAAGGATGACCATCCAACGCAGAAGAAAGCCTCCAAAACATCTCACCGGAGACAGGCTGTCTTCGGCCAGGGGAGGCATCCCCGCTCTTCTGGATTCCCCTAAGTGCAGCCTTGACTGCTTGTACCGAAAAAATAGAACCCCCGCCCGGACTGTGAAGCGTGGAGGAGTGCTGGATTCCGGCTAAGTACAGCTTAATAGTATTATGAGACAGCCTGAGGTGGAGATGACAATGGGCAATGAACGCCAAAATGTAGGAGATGTCGTCCAAGGAACCTTGCGGATGAGACCTGGAGAATTCCTTATAAATTTCAAGGCCGGCTTGGTAATTCCTGGCGGTGTTGGAGGAGAGGGAATGTTGTACCAGGTCCCTGGCGTATGAAAGGAGGGACTCTAGTCCATCATCAGGGAATTGAAGGCTGGGGGAGGGGACCCTGTGGAATCTGCTTCTGGCATCACCTGGAAAAAAAGGGGGTAGTTAAAGCGAGACAAAGCATCCGCGGCTACATTCTCGACTCCTGGGATGTGACTACAAACAACATGAAAGTTATGGGAAAGGGAGAGCCAAACTAGCGTGCGGAGGAGGGACATGATCTTGAGTGATTTCGCTCTGCCTTTCAAGATAATGTCGACCAAAGCTTGTGACAAACATCACAGGCGCATTGGCCCACTGATGTCCCCAAACTTGGGCAGCCGCCACAATAGGGTAAAGTTCTAGGAGGGAAGAGGAGCTCAGACCTTCGGGGTCCGACCGGACTTCTACGGGCCACTGACCAGCCATCCAATGCGACCCAAAAATAGCTGCGAACCCGCGGGACGCAGCTGCATCAGAAAAAACGGTGGGGTATGTCAGCCCCCAGGAAGGGACAAAAAGGGAAATGCCGTTCCATGAGGATAGGAACAGTGACCACATGGCCAAGTCCGCCATGGCATTACTGTCCAGGTGGACGATGCTGTCCTGGTCAGGAGCCGAAGGCAGCAACTGGAGCAGCCTGGAGGTGAACGCCCTGCCCTGTGGCATGATCCTGGAGGTGAAATTGAACCGCCCCAACAAGGATTGGAGCTCAACCCTGGAAATGTGGCCCGAGCACACATCGTGGGAAATCACTGCCTTGCAACTAGCAAGTTTCTCCTCCGGAAGGCTGGCCTCCATCCGGATGGAATCCAAGATGCCTAGAAAAGTCACCCTATTCGCAGGACCCTCGGTCTTAGCGTGGGCTACCGGGACCTGCAGGCTTGAAAAAATTTCGAGCAGAGTAGCCAGATTGCCCGACCCGCCACGTGGACCCTCGATGATCAGGAAATCATCAAGGTAGTGGATGACCGTAAGCAAACCGCCATGATGGAGACGGATCCAATGCAAAGCCTTGGCAAATTGGTCGAACAACCATGGACTACTCTTAGAACCAAATGTGAGTCTATTCACAAAATAGTAGCGACCAGCCCACTTAAGACCGTAGTATCCCCATAAATGCGGTTGAATAGGAAGGAGCTTGAAGGCGTCTGCAATATCTGCCTTCGCCAACCAGGCCCCCGTGCCGGAGATCACGATGGACTTAATCGCCTCATCAATAGAGGAATATTGCATCGAGAATTCCTCTGATTGGATGAGTGAATTGAGGCTGGGTGTGGCAGAAGCATGGGGAGCGGACAGATCATAGATTAAACGTTTTTTATTGGATGTTTTTTTGGTTACAAGGCCGATAGGGTTAATACACCAGGCAGAAAAAGAAATAACTTCAAGCGGGCCAATGAGGAAACCCTTATCAACCTCTGACTGGAGCAACTCTTCAACTGCCGCCGGGTCGCCAGAGGCCGACCGCAAGTTATCACCCTCCCAAGACGTCTAAGGAAGGGCGATAAGGCCCGTGTGGAAGCCTTCCGCAAAACCAGACAACAGGAATTGCACGAACCCTCTGTCATGATGATCCTGCAGAAGGACACTTAGCAGATCAAGATTAATGTCGGCTAGTCAGGACTGCTTAGCAGACCTCTTGGGACAGGCGGAACGAGGGTGAGCCCTGAAACACAATGAGCAGATGTGGAGAGCCCTGCAGCCATTGAAGACACAACCGCTCGCTGTAAAGTTGTTACAGACCTGACTTCTACCCAGGTACACTATGGGGCGACCAAGCTTGTCAACCCCGGGGGCACCCAGTTGGGAACCCAGGGGCCGGGCAGGGACCTATCCTGAATGGGGTTGACAGCATTAGGACACCAGTCTGAGGAGTGAAATATGGACTGGCACACTGTACATGAAGGAGCCCTGAGAACCGCAAAGTGGCGGCAGAAAAGCTCCATGTCGATGTTGGCCCAGTTGGTGACAAACTGGAACTAAACCAGGGCAGCCGTAGCCTTAGCCGAGAAGGAGCGGTGGTAGTCGTAAAAAGACGAGCCACCATATTTGTGCCCCAGGACGGTGACAAGGTAGAGATAAGAGTCTAACTCCTCTCTCCTTTCAGGCTGAGCTGAACAAATGACGTCCCTAAAAAGACTGAATGCCAGCACGAATTCAGGGATGGAGAGTTTCCTATTAAGCCTTGCGTCCTTGGCCTTCAGCACGAGAGAGACATCGCCACAGTTAATGACCCTATTTTCAGGAACGTCTTGTGAGGCGATGAGGATAGATGCCAAGTTCACATCCTTCCTAGCCAAAATATCTTTTTTGATGCCATCCGGAATGAAATAGGAAGGAGCCACCTGGGGTGTGAGGCTGGTAATACCTGGCGAAGACACCTGAGAAGCAAAGGGCACTGCCGGAGGGTCTGACGCTTGGGGGGGCGCGGGGTCCTGAGACTCCAGCACCGTCACCCTGGACTGAACATCCGCAACCGAGCAGACCAGGGAGTCAATAGTGGATTGCAACTGGGACAGCGACTGCTAAATGGACGTAATCCCCGACTGGACACCCGACGGGCTTGGGCTGGTCATCAGCAGCTTATACAATTCTGCCTTATGGGCAGAAGCCGGGTGAGGGATCCTCCTCCTGTTAAGTTCTGCGATCAGCTTGGGAATCGTCCAACTTCTCAGGGACATGGTGCCGGACTGTCCTGAAACGAAAGTTTCAGGGACTGACATGGAATCATCCACGTCCAAAGCTCGCGACATGCTCAACCTGCAGAGAAAGAGACACTTCTGGATGACTATGCATGACCGTAAGGTAGGACGATCAGAGCCAGGAGGAGAGAGGCTTGTGAAAGACCGAGTAACGTACCTGAAGTTGCCGGAGAAGACCTGTGAAGATGTTTTTAATTAACCCGACCTAAGCAACGTGTCGGATAAATGGGACAGGCTAGAACCTGGAAGAAAAAGTAGGACATGCAGATTAACCAGACCCCTAACCAATACCCGGCCGGTAGGAAGAAAAATGGAGCGAAGCCCGAGCGTGCCGGGAAGTGAGTGAGTGCAGAGAGCACGAACGAGCGTGAGGCGGAGGAAGCGGAACCAGCCCGTAGATGGGAAAAACTTTGAAAACAGGCAATAAGAGTGACCGGACCGAAACAGAACCACCGGAGGTTGTGACGCAAATAGAACGATGACCAATGACCCGTGGAGCCAAGGCGACCCAAGGTGGAGACCGAAGGGTGGACCGAACGAAAGTGAGAAGTGAACGCGGCCTATGAAAAGCAACCTGAGCGTGCCTAGCCCGGAGGGCATATGCGAACCCAACGGAATCCGAGAGGGCATAGTGCAGAAAGCGAGAACTGAACAGCAGGAGTGAAGACGGATGGAGCCTGAGAAAATCAGGAGAGGAGACAGGATGAGGAACCCATAAACCACCACGTAGCCCGGCGATGGACAGACCTGGCAGTGCCAGGAAGAGGTAAACCAGAAGGGAACAGGCTTGGGCGAACCAAGCGTGGAAGTGTGTGCAGGGCTTGTGTGGATCCGGAGGAAGATTGCCATGGATGGAGCCAAGCCCGGACGAACCCGGCCGACAGCGTCAGACCCTGGGAAACCGGAACAGTAGACATGCAGGGAGACCAGATCTGAATGTACCAGGCAAACAAGGAAGAACAGAGCCTGGGCGTACCAGGATGAGACTGACAGCGTGATAGACAGAGCCTGGGTGGACCAGGGGAAGGATACACAATAAAAGGGAATTGAACATAGCCGTTCACAGGAGGACAGAACTGATCGAGTCGGAAGGACGAACAACTGAAGAGAGGATAGCCTGGGCGTTCCAGGTACACCGAGGTAGAACGAGCCTGGACGATCCAGGAGACAGAGGTAGATACGAGCCTGGGCGATCCGGGAGACAGAGGTAGCTACGAACCTGGGCGATCCAGGAGACAGAGGTAGATACGATCCTGGGCGATCCAGGAAGACAGAAGTAGATACGAGCCTGGGCGATCCAGGAACAGAGGTAGCTACGAACCTGGGCGATCCAGGAGACAGAGGTAGATACGATCCTGGGCGATCCAGGAAGACAGAAGTAGATACGAGCCTGGGCGATCCAGGAAGACAGAAGTAGATACGAGCCTGGGCGATCCAGCGGGAACCAGGGAAAAAACATAAGAACACAAATAAATTAACATGCACCTATAGTCAAACTGACAAAAGACAGCACTGCTACATCTGCATATCAATATTTGGTGACAGCAGGGATTGTGAAAGTGGCCAGTGTGCTGTGACTGTGCAGCACGCCAGACCTGCAGGGTATAGCGAAGCGAGGTCACGGTTATGGGCAATAGAGGGTTGCTCACTGTATTGGAGAACCCTGGGCAGGCATGCGGCAGTGAAGGAGAGGTAGACACAGTTCCTCTGGGGCACACTCTGTATATAGGGACCAGGCCTCATGGTGGATGAGGTGCCCTGGATGTTACAGGTATTTTTAGTGCCTGGGGCAAGGTCCCTGTTGGATTCGTGACGCCAGTGCCTGTAACGGTGGCACACCGATTGATAGTTGGAATAACTGAGGTACACAGATGGTATAGTGAACCAAACGTTGCTTTACTGAACAGTCCAACTTTGTACATATAGATGGTAACACAGTCCTTTAGATCACAGCTTTGCAAGCAGGCTTTATTCCACACGATGGCATGTAGTAATTATGCAAGATACTCAGAGGGTAATTCCACAATGCACTCAGAATCAGGTTGTACCTTTCCTCAGAAATAGCATACACTGTCCTTTTCTAGAACTCCTGTCTGGCTTCAATCCCAAGGCCCGGATGCCTAAATGGTGGCTTAAATCCTTGGTATATATATATCTTCCTCTCGTATAAAATCCTTGCTTTTCTTCCTATATAGCATCTGCCTATCAGGGTTACTTATCTTTGCTTGGATGATGAAGGACTGTGGGTTTCTCCCAGGAGGTGCTGTCCTGCAACTGGGGTGTCTTCAGAGCTAACTAAGGCTCTCTTGATCCGCAGGTAGGCTAGGATCCCTCTACTAGCCTCCTGGTAACAACTAGTAGCCTGGGCTGTCTAGCTGCATGTCAGGAGGAGGCCCTCAGCTTGTCCCTGGCTGGTGCCTTCTAACTTCTGTCTCTGCAGACTCCTGACTCTGAACTCCCTCTCCCTGTCTGGGCCTGGACATTTATACTAGGGGCTCCCTATCTCCCTCTAGCGTCTGGGATGTCTAACTACACCCAACTAGGCCTGCTATTGCATCATACAGGGGAACATTGCATATAAAAACACATTATAAAATAAGTTAAATTCATAATAGAATATAACATTTCTGTCCCTTGTGAGTAGGAGTAACGCGCACACCAATTGACCCTTGTGTAGTGCCCACGCATATCTAGTGGGACACTACATACCACCACGCTATAACGTTGCTCGTCCTCGGCGCAACATGGAGGGGCCCTGCCCAGCTGGATACTGCACCTGAAAAAGAAAAAATAATGCAAAGCAGGAAAATTTCATCTACATTTGCAAGAATACATTACATGCATAAATCAGGCAGTTCCACTGGCTTAGGAACAAGTGACGGTGAAAAGGGGCGTCGTTCTCTTCTCTCAGGATAGTGTGAGGGAACAGGGGCGCTGACCTGGTGCAGCGTATCAGTGATACCAGGATAGTCCATAAGTGCAAATTGTCCATAATATGACAGTAGAACAATATAAAACAATTTAAAGCTCTTGGAGGCTCAAGGAACAAATATGAGTCCGTACCCAGGTTTCCTTCTTATTTAGAACAAGCGTCTTTCACCAGACAAGTCAGGATACAAGCAAGGTAGATGATCACAGAGGCTCACTTACAGTGGAGTCCATCTCTGGGCACAGTTCTTTAAAAGAGCAAAATCTCAGAGGCTCAGGTACTTTTGAGTCTATCTCCGGGCACATTTCCTTGAAATTTGATGTTGCACAATAAAAAGATGGCACATAAAAATAGCCCACATTATTCCATTGGCATATATATATAAAAGAGGTGCTGTAATACCCTTAATCAACCTGAAAAGGGGGTTAAAAGGTTAAAGGTGCAACAAAAATAGGCACAACTTGGTGTAGTAGAGTAGAAGCAGGCAGGAGGTCCTGGAAACAAGATGGCTTTGCTGACATTGGTGTTTTCAGTGGGTGACCACCACCACTGAGCCGTGGGTAACTGGCAGCAGCAACAAAGGACCAAAACAAAGGACTCCTGTCCTGAAAGGGTTAAATCTTCTGGAAATAAATCCCTTGGCAAAACAAATAAATCAAGGGCCTAGCAGGCCAATTCACAAGGGCATGTCATAATCACCTTGCATCTCAGTGCTGCTCCCTGGCTCTGCTTGTAGATGTGGCCTGTAGTAAGCTTCTACAGGCGAATGTGCCCACAACATGGTATTGGGGGGCAACTGCAACATAAATGGACCCCTAATAGGTATAGGCCCCATAGGCCTAGGGGTGATTACAGTTGGGGACCGCATCGGTCCAGGCATAACAATTGGAGGCTGTGCTGGCCTAGGTACCGCTGCTGCAAGCGGTTCGGCAGATTCCTGGACAACTGGCTCTACACGTTGGTGCACAGTATAAGAGGGCCTCCTTGGGGGCCTCAACGCAGCTGCAGGTACAGAGGGTGGCTGAACGGCAGGGACAGGTACCCTTACCTTTGACCCAGCGATGTCCGAGCACTGAAGGCAGACCTCTTCCTTCTTAGGTGGCGTCTGGATTCTGGCGGTGGCAAGCCGGCGCATTCCTCGCAGCTGTTCCTCCAGGCGGACAATCTGGTCATCTAGGCTCTCGGACTCGGGATCGCTGCCTTCCGGAGCTTCCGCTGGAACAGGTAGGAGAGTCGCATCCTGCGCAGCCGCTGCAGGCTCAGGTGGCGCATCAGGTCTTTTACCCTTCCGGATATTATCCAGGGTAACGTGGAGTCTTTTCCGATTCTCCATCTCTTGCATTGTTTTCTCCCGGCGAGGCAGCTCGGAGGATGGATAGGGGCTCACCCATTTCTCCAATACTGAGGGCTGCCAGAAAACATTCGGGCCAATGAAAGAGCCCCGCTCTTGAAACGAATGATGGGCCGGTTCTGGAGAGCGTGCTGGTTCGCGCTCGCAGCCAGTGTAGTCCTCATCTGCTTCCCAGTCCTCCGGTTCTTTCTTGGGACGGGTCACGGCAGTGGCATATGGGCCTCGCAGGCCCTCGGCAGGGGTGAATTCCACTTCCTCTCCCTCGCGGAGGTTATGCATATATTCGGAGAGGTAACTCCGCTTGACGGATCTCCGATTGACATATAAGTCTCTGCCGGTGGTATAGTCCTGTATGAAACCATAGCCACGGTTCTTGTCGAAGGCCACAACCAACCCCTTTCTCCTTTCCAGGCGGGGTTGGGTGTCAGTGTGGCGCTCGTGAATGGTCTTTGCCAGTTCCTCGTAGTATATCTTTGTCTTTGTATTTTTCTTTATGGCGGCCTCCCGGATCACAGCCATCAACGCTGACCACTTGAACGAGGGCTAGAAGAAGTCTCTCCAGGAACCATAATAGGTCTCCGGTTGCGTCCTCGGTGGCGGGCAGGCAGGTCTCTCCGGTCCCGGAGAGTAGGCCGGTGGAGCGTCCTCTGGCTCTACACCAACACAATCCATCTTTATCAAATCAGGCGCGGACATCCCAACAGAGCAGTCTTCACTCTTCAACATGCTCGATCCTTCTATGGAGAGCGACAGGGTGGCGCCAATAAGTTCAGACAGATCCTCCCATTGCACTGGGAGGCCGCCCCCCAGGTACTCCAATATGGGGAGGCGGAGTCCATTTCTGCAGACATGCAAATGTCCAGACAGGGCGGTGGCGCCGACAGATAGCCTTTTCCCGCTCTTTTCAGCAAAAAGGCGCCAACTTTTACCGCCAATTCAGGATGAAGATGACGCAGCAGTAAATTCAAGCAAGCTCAGAGGCCATCTTTAGCAAAACGCTGTCTATTCACTGACAGCAAGCGGTGGCTCAAATAAGCAGCAAACAGTCCAGAAAACGTTATCTTCGCACCGCTAATTCTTTTCAATTCTTTGGCCCAGCAATTTTTAATAAAACAATAGGGCTTAATCACTTTAAGGCACTTTTTAGCGCACAGTTTTATATCCGCAATGGCGCAGGAATGTTCCGTAAATCCTGTTCGTGACGTCAATTTATGCAGCACGCCAGACCTGCAGGGTATAGCGAAGCGAGGTCACGGTTATGGGCAATCGAGGGTTGCTCACTGTATTGGAGAACCCTGGGCAGGCATGCGGCAGTGAAGGAGAGGTAGACACAGTTCCTCTGGGGCACACTCTGTATATAGGGACCAGGCCTCATGGTGGATGAGGTGCCCTGGATGTTACAGGTATTTTTAGTGCCTGGGGCAAGGTCCCTGTTGGATTTGTGACGCCAGTGCCTGTAACGGTGGCACACCGATTGATAGTTGGAATAACTGAGGTACACAGATGGTATAGTGAACCAAACGTTGCTTTACTGAACAGTCCAACTTTGTACATATAGATGGTAACACAGTCCTTTAGATCACAGCTTTGCAAGCAGGCTTTATTCCACACGATGGCATGTAGTAATTATGCAAGATACTCAGAGGGTAATTCCACAATGCACTCAGAATCAGGTTGTACCTTTCCTCAGAAATAGCGTACACTGTCCTTTTCTAGAACTCCTGTCTGGCTTCAATCCCAAGGCCCGGATGCCTAAATGGTGGCTTAAATCCTTGGTATATATATATCTTCCTCTCGTATAAAATCCTTGCTTTTCTTCCTATATAGCATCTGCCTATCAGGGTTACTTATCTTTGCTTGGATGATGAAGGACTGTGGGTTTCTCCCAGGAGGTGCTGTCCTGCAACTGGGGTGTCTTCAGAGCTAACTAAGGCTCTCTTGATCCGCAGGTAGGCTAGGATCCCTCTACTAGCCTCCTGGTAACAACTAGTAGCCTGGGCTGTCTAGCTGCATGTCAGGAGGAGGCCCTCAGCTTGTCCCTGGCTGGTGCCTTCTAACTTCTGTCTCTGCAGACTCCTGACTCTGAACTCCTTCTCCCTGTCTGGGCCTGGACATTTATACTAGGGGCTCCCTATCTCCCTCTAGCGTCTGGGATGTCTAACTACACCCAACTAGGCCTGCTATTGCATCATACAGGGGAACATTGCATATAAAAACACATTATAAAATACGTTAAATGGATAATAGAATATAACATTTCTGTCCCTTGTGAGTAGGAGTAACGCGCACACCAATTGACCCTTGTGTAGTGCCCACGCCTATCTAGTGGGACACTACAACTGTACCTAGTTATGTCTATGGCTTAATGCTGTGAATTTCCTCCCAGGTGAGTCGCATTCATGTGTAAACACAGCCCAGAATGTGCTCCACTGTGAGGATCTAACACTCTATGACCGGCTCCTCTCAACTACAACATGGAACGTAGAGGTGCTGGTTTATGCTGCATGCCCATATCTTGAACAATGTCAGTGTGTGTGTGAAATCTGATATGCAATATGCAGCTGTATGAAGCATAGAGAAACACACATGTCCGGCAGTGATTCTCAACATGCGTTCCACACTGAAACGCACGCCGTCCCCGCGACCGGAAGCAGCGCTAAAACAAAGGGTAAAACGTGGGCGCTGATCGCAGGTGCCCTGTGGAGGGGACGGGACTGAGGGAAGAAAACTTACCCGTCCTGGAGACGCGTACAGGCGGTGTACAGACGGCGGATGAATTGGATTGCAGGAGAGTTGGCGAGGCGGGTCCTTATCCAGCGGATGTGAACAGGAAGCGCCCAGAGGAGTCGGGAACCGGCGCTTAAGAGGGGTCAGACGCCCCTCCCACAAATTCAGGCTGACATTTCAGCCTTCCAACATGTTCACTTAAAGAGTTGCACTTGAAAGATGTTGCATGTTCAACAGACCAAGGTCTGAAAAGACCCAAGGACTTAGATTTATACCACTCAGTGTTCAATCAGGCTACATTTGACCTAATCAAGGGAGAACCAGATACAGGGGTGAAATAGTCAATGTAAACAAATACTCAATAAGAGACATTAAGGTTCAAATCAGACATACCAGGTTTTAGGAGGAAAGATGAGAGGGGTGGACAATATCAGACTCTGGAAAAGTTGGGTGCAGCAGTTAGGTTAAAATCAGGCATACCAGGTTTTAGAAGGAAAGATGAGAGGGGTGGACAATATCAGATTCTGAAAAAGTTGGGTGCAGCAGTTAGGTTCAAATCAGACATACCTGGAGAGGAGAGAATTGGGTGATGGTCAGTAGGCAGTGGTGACAAAGTGAATTTGTTATGTTCTGATTTATTGGTGCCTTGCTCATGCAATTTAATGAAATTGAACAGTAATAGATACTGGGGAGGAAGGTACTGGTTTCTTTCTCTTGAAAATCAGGTGAATAAAAAAAAAGGTTTCCTTAGGCTTAGTAATAAGTTAACTATTACACTTCTTAAGATTATTGATTTCAGTGGGACTGTCTCACCAGATAATGTGTATGGAGGTGTCCTGACTTTCTCCAGATGACAGATGGAAAGAAGATTCAGGCTGTTGGATTTTAATATATCAAGTTCTTTTGGCATGAAAGGAAATAATCTACGGTCAAGTATCTTGCAGCTGCTTTCACCACCCCCCGCCTATTTAGAACTCATACTGTAAGTGAGAATCTAAACCTAGCGTGTATGTACAGTCAGGTCCATAATTATTGGGACATCGACACGATTCTAATTTTTTTGGCTCTATACACCACCACAATGGATTTGAAATGAAACGAACAAGATGTGCTTTAACTGCAGACTGTCAGCTTTAATTTGAGGGTATTTACATCCAAAGCAGGTGAACGGTGTAGGAATTACAACAGTTTGCATATGTGCCTCCCACTTGTTAAGGTACCAAAAGTAATGGGACAGAATAATAATCATAAATCAAACTTTCACTTTTTAATACTTGGTTGCAAATCCTTTGCAGTCAATTACAGCCTGAAGTCTGGAACGCATAGACATCACCAGACGCTGGGTTTCATCCCTGGTGATGCTCTGCCAGGCCTCTACTGCAACTGTCTTCAGTTCCTGCTTGTTCTTGGGGAAATTTCCCTTCAGTTTTGTCTTAAGCAAGTGAAACGCATGCTCAATCGGATTCAGGTCAGGTGATTGACTTGGCCATTGCATAACATTGCACTTCTTTCCCTTAAAAAACTCTTTGGTTGCTTTTGCAGTATGCTTTGTGTCATTGTGCATCTGCACTGTGAAGCGCCGCCCAATGAGTTCTGAAGCATTTGGCTGAATATGAGCAGATAATATTGCCCGAAACACTTCAGAATTCATCCTGCTGCTTTTGTCAGCAGTCGCATCATCAATAAATACAAGAGAACCAGTTCCATTGGCAGCCATACATGCCCACGCCATGACACTACCACCACCATGCTTCACTGATGAGGTGGTATGCTTAGGATCATAAGCAGTTTCTTTCCTTCTCCATACTCTTCTCTTCCCATCACTCTGGTACAAGTTGATCTTGGTCTCATCTGTCCATAGGATTTTGTTCCAGAACTGTGAAGGCGTTTTTAGATGTCGTGTGGCAAACTCTAAACTGGCCTTCCTGTTTTTGAGGCTCACCAATGGTTTACATCTTGTGGTGAACCCTCTGTATTCACTCTGGTGAAGTCTTCTCTTGATTTTTGACTTTGACACACATACACCTACCTCCTGGAGAGTGTTCTTGATCTGGCCAACTGTTGTGAAGGGTGTTTTCTTCACCAGGGAAAGAATTATTTTCGGTAATCCACCACAGTTGTTTTCCGTGGTCTTCCTGGTCTTTTTGTGTTCTGAGCTCACCGGTGCGTTCCTTCTTTTTAAAAATGTTCCAAACAGTTGTTTTGGCCACACAATGTTTTTGCTATCTCTCTGATGGGTTTATTTAGTTTTTTCAGCCTAATGATGGCTTGCTTCACTGATAGTGACAGCTATTTTTTTATTTATTAATTTTTTATTTTAAAATTTTCAATCTTGAGACAAACCGACAAAAGCCTGATGGCCATAGTCTAATAATATATGAATATAGTGTTACAAGTAATCAGGCAGAACATATAATAACATCAATATATAGTAGCCATAGTTATTACACATTTCACAATCTCCTGTACCACTCCTAGAGATTCTATTGTTTACTAGAAGGTATAATATATTGGAGTGTTCAAGGTAATGTTGGCTACCTAAACATAGGACATAATATACTTTAGAGTGAAAGATGATGAGAGAAGAGAGAAGAAAGGGAGTAAAGAGATTGAGAGAGAAAAAAAAAAGGGGGGAGGGGAGGATAAATAAAGAGAGAAAAGGGGGGGTTTGGGGGGTCGAGCCTAAGAAGTTAGTCAGTGCTTCAAAGGCTGGTCAGGTGCTTACGAAGCTGGTCAGGTGATGCTAAGCTAATCAAGATAAGCCTTCTAACTGTCATCATAGCGTTTCCTAACACCCACTGTCATCCAATGACCTCCAAGGTTGCCACGTTTTCAGGAATTTCTCGTGACTCCTATTGATCCAACTTGTCATTTCTTTAAATTGGCAAATCTGATTGACTTTAGCCTTCCATTCTTGTATTGAGGGAGTACTAGAATTCTTCCAATGGAGAGGTATAATGGCTTTAGCAGCCGATATGATATGGGTTACTAAGTTGTGCTTAGATGGCCGATAAAGATCAGTTGGTAGTGAGAAGAACACTATTTCTAAAGTGATCTTAAGTTCAGGAGTTGAGACCTTATTTATTACTGTAATAACCCCCTCCCAGTATGGAATAATTAGTTGGCATGTCCACCAGATATGAGATAGTGAGCCTACTCCTCTGCCACATCTCCAGCACAGCCGATCAGGGGACAGACCTCTCCTGTGTAGGAACTCCGTGGTTCTGTACCATCTGGAGCGGAGTTTGAAATGATTTTCTTGTATGCGCATACATGGTGACGATCCATGTGATAAAAGTTTTTTTAAGTTCCTGATCTGAAAAAACTGTGTCAAGCTCTCTCTTCCATTCTCTAATGTACAGAGGCTTTTTCACCTCACCCTTGGCTCCCACCAGAACATACATTACTGCAATTTTCCTCTGTTTGGGAAGTGGAGATAATAATATGTTTTCGAAATCTGTCAATGGTCTCCCTGAGCTGCACTTCTTTCTCAACCCACCACACACAGCACTTATATATGACTTTGTAAGGAAAAAGCTTGGGGAGTTTTTTATTCGCTCTGGTAATCTGCTCAACATAGATGCTTCTGTATCAGGGATCAACTCCCCTAGTCTAACCTGCGCTATCGAGGACCAGATCTCCGGGAGGATATCCCTGTTGTTTCCGAATAAGTCGGGGATAAGGCTTGCTGGCAATAGAGGAGACGGGTTGGGGGCTAAATCTTTACCAAGTTCTTTCCATGTCTCACGAATCCCTTTTAATAAGGGATCAAGGTCTTTGTTTTTGATTGGGCTTATTTCGGGTAGCCATAGGAGACTTTGGAGTGAAGTGCCTACACTATAATGAAGTAACTCCTGTCCTGTTTGTCTCTTGGGGTCTACTGACTCCAACCACCTATTCAGTTGTATAGCTTGGTAGTATTTTGAAACATCTGGGACTCCCAAACCTCCTTTATCCCTATGTCTAACTAGAATGGTATGTGAGATTCGAGGTCTCCTCCCATTCCACAGGTATTTAGAAAAGATTCGTGTGACCTCTAGGAGAAATGTTTTTGGTAGGTGTATTGGTACCATTTGCATTATGTATAGGATCTTGGGAAAGACATAGGCTTTAAGCACATTTTTCCTGCCCATCCAGGATAGGTAGGGCAAGCTATATTTCTGTAAGGTTTGTGTAATGTCTCTTTTAAGGGGTATATAGTTGCATTTATATAGATCATCTAGGTCCCTTGGTATCAGTATCCCTAGGTACTTTATTGGTTCCTTAGTCCAGTGAAAGGGAAGGTGGGTCTGTAAAGAGGCTGCTCTTGATTCTGGTAGTGAAATGTTTAGTATTTCAGATTTGGAGTGGTTAACCTTAAAGTCTGAAATCTGACTAAATATTAAAAAAAAAATTAACTAGGTGATCCAGACCTTTATCAGGGTTAGTCACCAAGAACAGAAAGTCGTCTGCGAAAGCAGTACATTTTAGGTCTTTCTTTCCATAATTAACACCCTTGATTTCAGTGTTTTGTCTGACTAGCTGAATGAGGGTCTCTACTACCAGTATGAATAGGGATGGGGATAATGGGCACCCTTGTCTTGTCCCGTTTGTTATTTCAAAAGTTGGGGAGAGTGTGCCATTGACTTTCAATCTGGCATGTGGTTGCTGGTATAGAGTAAATATCGAGTGCATGAATGGATCAGGAATGGCAAATTTTTCCAGGGTTAATTTCATGAAGTTCCAGTTGACCCTGTCGAACGCCTTCTCGGCGTCTTTGCTCAGCAGGACCAACGGGAACCTCTTTGTTTTAGCAGCGTGGATTGCGTGAAAGATCCGGAGTGAGTTGTCTTTCCCTTCTCGGCCTTGGACAAATCCTGACTGTTCTGGACCTATTAACGAGGGTAGTATTTTGCTTAGTCTAGTTGCTAGAATTTTAGCCCAAATCTTTAGGTCCAGATTCAAGAGGGAGATTGTTCTATAACTTCCACAGTTCTGAGGATCCTTGCCTTCTTTGTGGATAAGTGTGACATACGATTCTTGTGTCTGTCTAGGAAGGTGACCGCCCTGTAATAACGCATTGCAGACGTCAGTAAATCGGGGTATAAGGATATCCTGAAATCTCCTGTAATATAGAAGAGGCAAACCATCCGGTCCCGGACTTTTACCTGGGGGGAAGCTCCGTATAATAGAACTCACTTCCTCCGTTGTGACTGGGTGAGTTAGTGAGTCTGAGTCGTCAGGGTGCACTGACGGTAACTTAAGGGAGTGTAGGAGTTCTTTGATGTGTGTCTGTCTAATATTTTCTTGGTCTGGGGATTTTGATTGGTTAAGGTTGTATAGCCCCTCATAGAATTTTTGGAAGGCTTTTGCTATCTCAGGCGTTTCTTGGGTAACGTTACCATCTGTCCTTCTTATTTTAGGAATGTATGTTACGTTTTTTGTCTTTTTCAGTAATGAGGACATCAGTTTACCCCCTTTGTTCCCATGGGCGTACACTTTATGTTGGAAATTTAACATCTGTTTCCTTACTTTCTGGGCTAAAAGTTTGTTAAGTTGCAGTCTAAGCTCCGTGAGTTCCCTTTGTTTCTCTTAACTTGCAGATAGTTTGTTTAGCTTCTCCACCCTTGTTATTTGAGCTAGTATTGAATCTAGAGTCTTTTGGTGTTCCTTTTTAACCCTGGTACCCAGAGAAATAAAACAACCCCTAACGTAAGCCTTGTGGGCTTCCCATACAATAGGGGAAGTGCTGTGTGTGGTGGAGTTGATCCCAAAATACATCTCTAATTGAGACCTAACCTGTTCGGATTGTAGCCTGTTGTTCAACAGGGACTCGTTGAGTCTCCAGTTCCACTCTCTTCTTGGTAAAGAAGTCAGGGTGAGGGTCACGTGGCATGGTGCGTGGTCAGAGATGGTGATGTTCCCGATCTCGGCAACACTAGAAACAGGCAAAAGAGAGGTAGATGTTAAAATATGATCTAATCTCTGGTATGAGCCATGTGGGTTGCGGCTTCTCCATATGTCTATCAGTTGTAGATCATGTAGCTTTCTGTGTACCCTACTGATATGCTTCTGCGCAATATGTGACTTGGATGTGGGAGAATCAAGTTCTGGGTTCAATACCAGGTTGAGATCCGCCCCCAAGATCACTGAACCTTCTGCAAAAAGTTTAATGGTGTCTAAGGCTTTAAGGAGCCATTGTACAGTAGCTGTATTTGGGGCGTACAAGTTAGCTAAAGTGTATTTTCGTGACGCTATTTCCCCTTTCAAAACCAAGAGTCTACCTTCAGCATCTGTAAGCTGCTGGTTTAGTATAAATGGTATGGAGTGGTGTATGGCAATAGAAACTCCCTTGGAGGCTGAGGTGGGGTGGGTGCTATGAAACCATTGGCTGAATGGGCGAGATGGCAATTTTGGCATTTTCTTCTGACGTAAATGGGTTTCCTGTAGAAAGGCTATGTGGGAGCCCATTTGCCGTAGCACTAGCATCACCTGACCTCGCTTTTGAGGCGAGTTAAGGCCCTTGACGTTGAAAGTGGTTATTTTAACCTCTGTCATCTTTTCCTGAGGATATGAAGAGTCTCAGGACTCCGTTACAAATGTAAGAGGTTTGTGAACCTTTCAGGAAGGAGAAGGGAAGGGGGGCAGGGAGGGGGAATAATAATAATAAAAAAAAAGTGCTGGGGCTAAAGAGGGAGAGATAGAAGAGAATATAAGAATGCAAGTACTAAGCAATACAGCAATGGACTTATTCAACAGAAATTTTTAACTGGATTCTGCTAAATCAAGAGGGGAAGGGGGGTGGAAAGATGAAATGAAATCGGGGTGGAGGTAAGAGACTTAGCTTGGCCTTTGTACCCCAAGCATGTAAACCAAGCTGTATTTTAGAATCTGGTTAGTGACCCTGCTATTTTTTTATTTATTTTTTTATTTGAGTGCTGGGGGGGGGGAGGAAGAGGCAGTGATATTCCCAAATCTGGGGTTATGGTTAACAAAGAGGGAGGGGGGGGGGGGTAGTATCTATCTAGACGTATACTTAGGAAGGATAGCTGAGAGCATATACCAAAGGTATACGCGGCATTTTAGTAATAAACCAGAACCATAGTAACTTTTCATAAGAACTGGCAAGTTGAGAAATATAGGCCCAAAGTTCAGAGCCCAGACCCTGAATGTGGGTAAACTCCCCACGGGTTAATGAACAACTGTGACAATTATGGCTGTCCTTTTGAGCTGAGGCCTTCAATCCCTGGGTTCGTCTTCAGGGTGGAGGGGAATGTGCTCTGGACGCTGCCTTGTTTATCTTGGTCTTTGCCTTCAGCACCTTCTTCCAGGGCTCTACTTGAGTGAGTCGCGGTAGGTCTGCGGGCTGAGCTATCGGCATCCACGAAGGAATTTCTACCGGGTGCACTCCTATAGCCTCCCAGGCTTTCTCTAGGTCATCTGGGGTGTGGATCGCTATGCGTCTCCCGTTTTTCAGGATCGAGATGCCAAAGGGGTATAGCCACACGTATTTTTTGCGCTCTCAGTGCATCAAGTAGTGGCTTCATAATGCACCTTTTTGGAAGCGTGGAAGGCGCAATGTCCTGGTAAAGTGCAATGTCCGCTCCGTCGTATGTGATCTGCCTTCTGTCTCTAGCTGAGGCCATTATGCGGGCAGTGTCCACAAAAGAAAGCAAGCCACAGACCACATCCCTGGGTCTTTCGTTCGGCTTTAGCACGGGTCTCAAGGCCCTGTGGATTCACTCGATTATGATCAAGGCAGCCGGTTACTGACCTAAAAGATCGGCGAATATTTCCATAGCTACTTTGCGCAACGATTCAGATGCCCAGGACTCTGGTAATCGTTTGATGCAAATGTTTCGCCTTCTGCTGCGATTTTCCTGATCCTCTAGCATTAACATCGCTCTGTTGAGCTCTGCAGTGTGCATGTCGAGGTAGTCTGCCATTCCTGTGGAGTGTGTTACAAGCTCCTGCGTCGCAGTTTCGAGCGTCTCCACTCTATGCCCCATTTGTGCAATCTCCGATTTTATATCGGACAGTTCGGCTAGTACTGGCTTTATGGCTTTTTCAAATGCCTGCCCCAGTACCTTGGTGAGGAAGGACTTCGACACCGGTGAGGGGTCCCGAGATTCCACTGCATCCCCCTGCGAGCTGTCCACATCGGAATCCTCTCCTTCCTCAGCGCATGCTGCTGCCACCGCCATCTTAGGGCCCGCGCCTGGTGAGAGAAGAGTTTTCTTCTTGAGGAAACGCTGCATAGCTTGTTGGCTCTTTTGGGTTTTCGGTGTATCGGGGGGTCAGGACCCCTGTCTCTCCCGTACTTGACCATTTTGGAGTGGGTCACCACTGTAAAATTGGTTAAGTTCGCTTGAGTGTGGAGCAGCCGAGGTTTCACACAGCCATCTGCAACCACGGCCAGGCTCCGCCTAGTGACAGCTATTTTGATCTCATCTTGAGAGTTGACAGCAACAGATTCCAAATGCAAATAGCACACTTGAAATTAACTCTGGACCTTTTATCTGCTCATTGTAATTGGGATAATGAGAGAATAACACACACCTGGCCATGGAACAGCTGAGAAGCCAATTGTCCCATTACTTTTGGTTCCTTAACAAGTGGGAGGCACATATGCAAACTGTTGTAATTCCTACACTGTTCACCTGATTTGGATGTAAATACCCTCAAATTAAAGCTGACAGTCTGCAGTTAAAGCACATCTTGTTAGTTTCATTTCAAATCCATTATGGTGTTGTATAGATCCGAAAATGTTAGAATTGTGTCGATGTCCCAATATTTATGGACCTGACTGTATGTGTGTGTTTTGGGGGGTGCCGAAGAGATAGCTGTTGGCCAAACGAGCATAGGGCTGACAGCTATCTAAAGTGTATGGACATAGATATCAATAATATTTAAAGGGTAACTTGAGTTTTAGAGCTTCTCACAAATTAACTTATGCTTTTACTGGGGACAGTGTGAGGATCTATTCCAGCCTCCCCAGTGCATTGGTCTGCTTATATTGACTTCTAGCTGCTCTGGTATACTGCTCCTGCATTCAGCAGTTCTCCTCAAGCTTGGGGGTGTGTCCTAATAAAGGCAGTCTGCCAATGCTACACTGGTCTAGACCTCCTTTTTCATACTTCTAGGACAATCACCAGTGAACCCTATCCTAAACTTTGCCCTATCCTCATGACACATACTGTGTAAGAAACAGTTTATGTTCACAGCACACAGATTCTCCAGGATCGGCGAGGTCAGCGCAGAGGAGTGGACAGCGGGAACCAGGATCTACGGCAGATTGGGTCACAGCACCCAGGCAGCCAGGTGAGATTATGTGGGGACCTCTAGCGCAGTTAGTAGCGGGTTCTGGTAATGGGGGGACCCCTGACGGTAGGGGTTTAGGGCAGATATTGGGGGTCTAGTTGGCTTATTAGCAAGATGGGGTACGGAGGGGGCATCCCCGTTGCCGGGTTGGGGTAATGGCGGATGCTACTAGTGGGCCCGGGGGCACTGGCTGGGGCATGTTGGGTATAGGAGGTAGCACGGCGTCGGTGCACACGCAGGCGGGTGATTTGGCGGAGGAGGAAGCGGTGCGGTTGGATGACAAGGCAAGAGGAGAAGTTTATGTCTGTTTTGAGGGCCCGTTGGGGGCGCATTTGAAGCAGCATGTGAGGGAGTGAATTTGGAAAGGGGAGTATGTGGAAATTTTTTCACTGCTCCCATTGGAAAAGTTTAACCTGGATAGAAAGAGGAGGGCAAAAAGGAGGATGAGGAAAAGCGAAGGTATCGTTTAATACCGCAGAAGTTTCCGAATGATTGCAGGCATTTGCGATATTAGCGAGTGTGATTGGGGAAAAATCACTGGAGCATAGGTCGGCGCTTTTTTGCTATTTCGACGCAAATGGCGAGGCGTATCGGGTATACGGGGGGCAAGCATGGCTACGTTATGGTGAACAGTTCAGGCAACGGAAAGCGGTGCGTCCGGAAATGAGATGAGATCACAAAGATATAGCTTTGTGGTTGAAGGTGACGGCGCCAGTTAGGTCGGGTAAATCCTTTCAGTGAAAATTGGGGGCAGTGTCAATCCAGTATTGCAGCAGCATCCGCTAAGGGATTGTGCTTCCTGTTTAATGATGGGGTGTGCAAATTTAGAGCTAAGCGCAAATTCAAGCATGAATGCACCATATGCGGTGGGTTCCACGGAGCGGCGCGATGCTTTAAGGGAAACAGACAAAGAGGGGGTGAGGCAATTAGCAAAGGGGGAGATGCCGGATAGTCTGAAAAAGATGGTGCCGTTTCTCGACTGATACCCGGATAAGGCAGCCGCTGACTTATTAAGGGAGGGGTTTTCGTCGGGATTTAAGATTCCGTTAGTTCCCGGGGGACGCGGTGTTATTAAAAAGAAATTTGCGGTCGGCGATTGAACATCCAGAGGTAGTGGCAGAAAAACTGGAAAAAGAGGTCAAGCTAGGGAAGATCGCTGGCCTGTTTTTTAAACCACCATTAGTGAATTTGCAGGTGTGGCCACTAGGGAAGGTCCCAAAAAAAAAGATGAATAAGTTTCGCCTTATTCATTATCTGTCTTTTCAGAAGGGATCGTCGGTCAATGACGGTATTGATCCGGCCTTGTGTTCGGTCATTTCAAGCGGCAGTTGGGTGGGTTAAAAAGATCGGAAGAGGGGTGTTACTAGCAAAGACTGATATTGAGGCAGTGTTTAGGCTACTACCGGTGCATCCCGATTCTTTGCATTTGTTGGAGTGTTTTTGGGATGTTTTTTTATTTGCAGATCGTTGTTTGCCAATGAGCTGTTCGCTGTCATGTGCGTACTTTAAAATGTTTAGCTCATTTCTGGAATGGGGGGTGGCTGATTCTTCCAGTTGTGAATCTATCATTTACTACTTGGATGACTTCCTTTGTATTGGACCACCAGACTTGCGTGTTTGTTCTCTGTTATTGCATACATCGAGTGCATTGTTTGGGACATTTGGTGTTCCCTTGGCGGCAGGGAAGACGATGGGGCTGGTTACGGAATTTAGTTTTTGGGGATAATGATTGACACGATAAGGATGGAATGTAGGTTGTCTATAGATAAGCTGGAAGATTTGAAGAGGGAAGTGGAGATGGCGCGGCGGGTAAAAAAGATTAAACTGCGCAAAAAATATATGACAAAGAAAAACATTAGAGTTCTGACAGAAATCAACAAAACTGAATTTACAAGGGAAGATCACAAAAAATTCCTAACTTGTTGCCATTTTATAATATCAAGGTTTGAGGGTCACAACACTTAGTACATGCACTGCATTTTATTAAGATACAAACAAAATTTATATGTTTTGTTCCGATTTTGACATTTTTCTTTTCCTGTGAGTTTTTTCAAAAGCGATGAGTACAACTGCAGATGTTCACTTGTTTTGATTTCTGAATTATCAGGCAATTCAGGAATAGTGGAGTAGTGTTGATCATGAATATTCAAATTGCTAATTTTTATCGCGAATATAGGTACTTCGAAAATTCGCGAATATTTAGAATATAGTGATATATTTTCGTAATTTCGAATATTCAATTTTTTTTAAATCAGTACATATGATCCCTCCCTGCTTCTAGCTTGTGGGCCAATGAGAAGGCTGCAGTATCTTTGACTTTAGGAGTAGTGTTGATTGCGAAATTTCGTAATGCAAATTTTTATCGCAAATTTTTCAATTGCCGAGTAAAAACATGATTCCTCCCTGCTTCTTGCTTGTGGGCCAATGACTCATTGGGAAAAATTATGAATATTCTAAAACAAGAATATATAGCAATATAGCGAATATTCGAAAAAAAAATAATAATAATATAGAGCAATTTAGCTAATATAGTGCTATAATCTTTTTTGTCTAATAGTTGTAATGTTTTTCTCATCTGGAGTTCAGATTGGAAAAAAATGACAACTATTAAAAAAAAGTTTATAGCACTATATTAAGTAAATTGCTCTACATTTGTTTTTTCCGAATATTCGCTATATTGCTATATATTCTTGTTTTAGAATATAACGAATATTTGAAAAAACTAATATATTCGATATAGTGCTATGACTCATTGGCCCACAAGCAAGAAGCAGGAAGGAATCATGTTTTTACTCGGCAATTGAAAAATTCACCATAAAAATTAGCATTACGAAAATTTGCATATTACACGATCATTACCTTGTCGATTTTTCGAATAAAAAAAATCGTAGAATATAACAACGAATATTCAAATTTGTGAATATTCGATGAATATTCTACAAAATATTCGTGAAATATCGCAAATTCGAATATGACCCATGCGGCTCATCACTATAGTGGAGCAAGCAAAGTATTAAAGGTATTCTCAAGAACCTGAGCATTCATTTGAATACTTGCTTCCAATAAATTCCTCTAAAATTGAACAGTATAATGGGTCATGTAGGATAAGCCATCAATGATTGATTAGTGGGAGTCAACAAAATTAAGGGGGCTGAACAGAATGAACAGTTTGGTAAATTCCTGTAAAAGGGGTTGTCTCACTTCAGATATGAGCATACCATAGGAATTTGCCACCATTGTCAGATAGGTGATTGTCCCTTTGGGACCCGTTTTCCAGAAAGGGACCCCAGAAGTGTAAGGTAGGCAAATACGCATGCATGGCCACGCTTTATTCATTTCTATAGAAGTTCTAAAAATAGCCCTGGCTCAACTATTTTTGGCAGTCCC